>NC_058051.1:8170727-8350727 GCF_020085105.1 Siniperca chuatsi | reverse complement strand
TTATAAAAAGATTTACCAGTACTTGAAAAAAAATTAAGACATAGGATTTTCCAGAGCTTAGAAATATTCCTGAAACATCATCTAAAACAGGTAAAAGAAAAAGTCAGATAAGACATCTCTTTCATTAGGCACCATTTTGCTTCCACAGTAGTCTGCTAAAAGTTTCAGTTCATCAGAAGTGAGTCTTTTTTCCATTTTTCTAATAAATGAAAAACAAATCGTCTTGACTTAATCTTCAGACTCATAGCAACTCTTTCCATATTTTCAAAATCTGGTCCTGTCAACTTAACTAGACTCCCATTGTACATATTTTGGAAGCCACAAGTGTTTCAGTGAGTCCAGGAATTGTACAGTCCTTGTGTGTTAAATCAAAGCGTGCTCCATATATAAGTGGTTCTTCAAGGAGCCAGTGAAGAGATCTAAAATGTCCTTCCTTTGTATTTTGAACATTTTCCACACTTTAAAAACATTCCGATAAAAATAGGCATTCCATTGATGTTCAATTTAGATAAGTCTATAAAAAAAGATTCCTGTCCATTTTCAAATTCCCAAGATTTTGTAGTATTTTACATGCAACTACTTTCCAGCTTGAATTTATTGAACCACTAAGAAGTCTTTGCAAAAATTGTAAACGGAAAGCTGCTGTTCTACTTTGAAGATGCACCAATCCTTGTCCTCCTACTTTTTAGGTAAAAACAATATACTCTGTGGAACCCAATGTAACTTATCCCAGAAAAAATCAACTAAGATCGCTTGAATCTCTGCTAACAGACGTAAAGGAGGATCTATGCAGGTTAATTTATGCCATAAAGAGGAAGCTACTAAATTATTTATAACTAAGGTCCGACCTCTATATGACATATTTGGGATTAACCACTTCCATTTCTCAAGTCGACCTTTAACTTTTTTCAATAGTTCCTTCCCAATTTTTTGTACAGTTGCTTCATCTCCTAGAAAACCCCAAATATTTAAAACCTCCTTTTTCCATACTAAACCAGGAGGAAGGGAAAACACCCTTTTTCCAATCTCCTATAAGCAACGCTTCGCTTTTTTCCAAATTAACTTTAGCAGAAGACAGTTTTTTAAAATCATCAAGTACACTCATTAAAGCCTCTACATCACTCTGTTGACTAACAAACACCAAAACATCATCAGCATATGCAGAAAGACTTATACTTTTTCCAAAAATTGGCACATTAAAACCTTGTACACTTTTTCTTAATTGCTCTAAAAAAGGTTCAATTGCTAACGAATATAACATTCCAGAGAGCGGGTATCCCTGCCTCACCCTCTAAAAACTTTAAAAGGAGTGCATAAGCCACCATTAATTTTGAGTATGCTCTCAACATTACTGTACAAAACTTTGATTTTACTTATAAAACTTTTACTAAAACCAAAAGCTTTTAACGTTTCCCATAGGTATAAGTGACGGTTTTACAGTAGGCCTGTCTTCCTCATTTGCAGCACTGTCCTTACTACCTCCAGCCTGCGTTACTTTTGTCAGGGCATGAACTGATTAAGGGCCCGATTTACCACATTCAAGCATTTCATCTTGTCAGTTGTTACAAACACCTCGTTAGCTCTTTCCACCGTATTCAAAAAATCACGGTCGCGCCATTCATTCTGGATGCAGAGAAATGTTTTGATGGCCAACAACTTCTCCCACACCCAGACAGCAAGCCTCCACACTCGCCACGGATACTATTTTAACTCTGTGACGCCGTGTGAGGAAATCAAGTCCATTCCCACCCTGAGCTGCCATGCCTTCGAACAAAACACACACACAAGACACACACCAAATCAAACAAACCCAGAAGTAAAGAGAAGGGGAAAAAAAAGACAGGAAACACACAAAAAAGCGAATACACGCGTTCACACTCACTAAGCTCACACACACTCCACAAACACCCACGCATTCGCAGAGAGAGAGAGAGAGATGTTTGGGTGGGGGGAAAGGGAGGTACAATGCAAAGACCATGTAGAATTTTTTTTTTATAAAGTAGAATAATAATTTAGTGTTAATATTAATAAATTAATAATAGGAATGACTGGTATAGGAAAATAATGTCAGCATCAGTAACAGAGCCAATAACTGTAGTAGCAGTTGTCGAGCAGGAACACAGGGGGCAGCAGGTGGCCCACAACCACAGATCCAGTCTCTGCAGCTCCAAGGCAAAAATACCTGCTGAAAGCGACAGAAGGAGAGAGGAGAGAAAAAGAAAGCACAAAATTACGGAGAGAGAAGATGTTGAGTTAGTAGCATGCAGTAATGGGATAAAAATACATACAGATGGAGAGGGAGAGAAGGTGAGAGGAAAGAGGCGCATCGTGGGAAGTCTCCCGGTAGTCTCGCC
Source organism: Siniperca chuatsi (assembly GCF_020085105.1). NCBI lineage: Eukaryota > Metazoa > Chordata > Actinopteri > Centrarchiformes > Sinipercidae > Siniperca > Siniperca chuatsi. The sequence goes on along the minus strand of NC_058051.1, from coordinate 8,348,373 downwards.
TATAGCAGCATAGCTGAGGGATGGTTCAGGGCTTAACCAAGCCAGCCCTAACTACAAGCTTTATCAAAGAGGAAAGTCTCATTAGATTTTGCAATTTAATGAGGGTGAAAAAGGCAGTCCTTGATGTTTGTTTCATGTGGGAGTTAAAGGATAAATCCTGATCAAAGATAATTCTGAGGTTACTTACAGTGCTGCTGGTGGCCAGGGCAATGCCATCTAGAGTAACTATATCTTAAGATAATGTGTCTCGGAGGGCCAAGTACCATAACTTCATAGCATAGCATATTCAGGTTCACAAAAACGGGGATAACTGAAACAAGGATATGATGTTTTCATGAGCAAACACATAACCAGGATACTGCAAAAACCTGATCATAACTAGGTAGTATTGTGCATTTAAGCACACTCAATGATCTATAATGACACACTTTGTAAACACACAAATATCAACATTTTCAAGAGGCTATATTATTTTACATGAAGAGATTATTATTATTATTGTACAAAATGGATAGATATGCAGGTGAATAAAATGTGCTACACAAGGCCCTTCAGTAGATATATTAAAGAAGTAGTGTACTATGGGTTATACATCCACAATAATACTTAAGGTATAGCAAATAATACACAAGACACCTTGCTTATTATTGCTTAACTTTTTACTACTTAATTGTAATAAAACACAGTTGGCTATTTACACTGTCAATACCTGATGTAACATTGAGATTCATTCTATGAAACTCACTATTTCCCAAATGTATGCAACTGCTCACTTTCTCCACAAGGGGGTGGGCTACACGCCGCCACTATTTTACCCAAGTGTTTATCCAATAAGGAAGCGCCTAGTTGTGTAACCTAGGTTACCGGGCAGTGGTATTATGGTATGTGCATATGGCAGCCTCCAGTGGAGGAATGCATGTTAATAGAAGACAGGTTTGAAGCGCATCTAATGGACCTGCAGATAAATGTGGACATTTCGCGAGATTTCCGGTCTCTGTCGCCGATATTGTGTGTATCAATATTTTTATTTCTCGTTTCAAGAATCAGTAGTCTAATGTTATTTTATTTGGCAGAAGACAGTTTTTAAAATCATCAAGTACACTCATTAAAGCCTCTACATCACTCTGTTGACTAACAAACACCAAAACATCATCAGCATATGCAGAAAGACTTATACTTTTTCCAAAAATTGGCACATTAAAACCTTGTACACTTTTTCTTAATTGCTCTAAAAAAGGTTCAATTGCTAACGAATATAACATTCCAGAGAGCGGGTATCCCTGCCTCACCCCTCTAAAAACTTTAAAAGGAGTGCATAAGCCACCATTAATTTTGAGTATGCTCTCAACATTACTGTACAAAACTTTGATTTTACTTATAAAACTTTTACTAAAACCAAAAGCTTTTAACGTTTCCCATAGGTATAAGTGTTCAACTCTGTCGAATGCTTTTTCTTGGTCTAGCGAAATCAATCCAACGTCACTACTTGATAACTTAGAGACATCATAAATATCCCTAATAAGGGAAATATTATCAAAAATTGACCTTTTGGGGACACAGTAGGTTTGGTCCGGATGGATCACCTTATTCATAATGTTTGATAATCTGTTTGCTAAAATCTTTGAAAGAAGTTTATAGTCACTACACAGAAGTGAAACAGGTCTCCAGGTTTTGATCTCTGTGAGGTCTCCTTTTTTGGGAAGGAGGGTTAGGACTGCTCTCCGGCAACTCAAAGGTAGAAGACCTTCATCCAAACTACCATTGAGTACTTCTAAGAGATCCTCTCCTAAGACATCCCAAAAACATTTGTAAAAGTCTGTTGGTATGCCATCAATTCCAGGCACCCTTCCGGATTCCTTGCTCTGAACAGCCTTATGCAGTTCTCCCAGGCTGAGCGCACCTGAAATCTCTGCATTAGCTTCATCAGACACCTTTGGTAAATCCGTGAAGAAGACACTCTCACTGATATTGTCTGGTCCTAATTCACTTCTGTACAGTTTCTCATAAAAACCAATTGCCCTCCTTCTAATCGCTACAGGGTTGGACAACAGAACACCTTCCTCAGATCGCAAAGCATGAATGATTCTTTTTGTCCATTTTTCCTCTCAAGATTAAAAAAACTTTGAAGGTGCATCCATCTGGTCAAGACTTACAAATCTTGATCGGACCAAAGCCCCTGTGTTTTAACCCCTAATAGTTCTGCCAATTGACTCTTTTTTTGGAAAGAATTTTCAAATAACTTTGTTGTTTTGTTAATTCTGCCAATCCTTGTATCTTAATTATGTCAGTCTCTAGGTCTTTCATTGACTGATTTAAAGCTTTGGTGTTGTTGTGAGCATACTGCTGACAATACTGTTTAATCTGTATCTTACCAAAATCCCACCATTTTTGTACTGATTGAAAAGATGCTTTTTTGTTCTGTAATCAGCCCAAAATAATTTAAAAGTGCGTATAAAATCCTTGTTATCTAACAAAGTTAAATTAAAATGCCAATAAGCACTTTTAGACTTGACAGAACTCAAAATAAAGGAACATTGTACTATACAATGGTCTGAAAAACCAACAGGAAAAAAATACAACAGTTTTTAAAAATACCAGCATGATGCTTAAACACATAAAATCTATCCAGTCTTGCCAGAGATAAAACATTATCACGTGCATGTGACCAAGTATATTGTCTTTGTCCTCATGAAAAAACCTCCATACATCAAGTATCTCATGCTTATTAAGTATTTGAATGAGACGTTTTCTTGAAGGCATATGGGGTTCAATATGATTTCTGTCACAATTACTCACTGTACAATTAAAATCACCTCCCAAAAATAAATACTCATCATTAGAAACATCTTGTAACACAGAACATAGTGTATCTAAAAACAACATCCTGTCAATGGTTGAGTAGGGGACATACACACAAATAAAAACAAAATTATGATTCTCCACTTGTGCTGTCACTTTTAAAAGTCTGCCCTTCAAAAATTCCTCAACTTGGTACGAGATCGGATTAAAGGTTTTTGCAAACAAAATTGCTACTCCTCCACTTAATGTGGTGTTGTGGCTAAAAAAAGATAACCCTTCCCATTCCTTCATCCAGTCATTAACATTATGCACATCACTATGCGTTTCTTGAACCAGAGTAACATCACAGAGTAACATTTTTTTCTGCTTATTTATTCATACAGCTCAGCTCTTTTTCTATAATCTCTAGCACCATTAACATTCAAGGAGGCAATCTGCACTTCAGCCATACTGAAATAAATGAAACAAAAAAACAAGCAAAACCCAAATTACTACTGTTCTTAATCCTCATTTTCATTTAAATCCAGACCAACTTTCCTCACAATCTTCTTCAGACGGTAAACTTCCTTGTTTGAAAGGCACCCTTCTGCTAGTAGACTTTTGGCTTTGTCATAAAACTGTTTTAGATCAGGGAAATATTTCTTTACAATCACACCCCTTCTGTTTTTTGTGCTACTAAGAAAACGTTTTATGTCATCAACATCATAGCTTCTGCTTATACCTTCAACCTGCGACAACACTATACTTGAATCAGACATTTCACTTTCACTTTCTGACTCCTGCTCTTCAGCCACATCTCCTTTTTTAAAACACTTTGCACTACTGATCTTTTCCACGTTTTTCCTTTTTGTCGGCACTTTGAACATCTTATTCTCTATTTCTAACTCAGACACATCTTCTTCCCTCACGTTTTCTACATCACTGTTCAACAATCCAGTTTCTGCATTTGGAGAAGTTTCTGAAGTATCCCTATCTTCATTCGTTGATTCCGCTGAGGTCGATCCGGCTTCCACAGGCCCCAAGACAGATGTTCCTTCCCAGCAGGTTCATCCGCTGTCGCCACTGCTTCGGCCGGACCGACCTCAGACGGTTTTACAGTAGGCCTGTCTTCCTCATTTGCAGCACTGTCCTTACTACCTCCAGCTGCGTTACTCTTGTCAGGGCATGAACTGATTAAGTGGCCCGATTTACCACATTCGAAGCATTTCATCTTGTCAGTTGTTACAAACACCTCGTTAGCTCTTTCCACCGTATTCAAAAAAAAATCACGGTCGCGCCATTCATTCTGGATGCAGAGAGAATGTTTTGATGGCCAACAACTTCTCCCACACCCAGACAGCAAGCCTCCACACTCGCCACGGATACTATTTTAACTCTGTGACGCCGTGTGAGGAAATCAAGTCCATTCCCACCCTGAGCTGCCATGCCTTCAAACAAAACACACACACAAGACACACACCAAATCAAACAAACCCAGAAGTAAAGAGAAGGGGAAAAAAAAAGACAGGAAACACACAAAAAGCGAATACACGCGTTCACACTCACTAAGCTCACACACACTCCACAAACACCCACGCATTCGCAGAGAGAGAGAGAGAGAGAGATGTTTGGGTGGGGGAAAGGAGGTACAATGCAAAGACCATGTAGAATTTTTTTTTTTTTATAAAGTAGAATAATAATTCTAGTGTTAATATTAATAAATTAATAATAGGAATGACTGGTATAGGAAAAATAATGTCAGCATCAGTAACAGAGCCAATAACTGTAGTAGCAGTTGTCGAGCAGGAACACAGGGGGCAGCAGGTGGCCCACAACCACAGATCCAGTCTCTGCAGCTCCGAAGGCAAAAATACCTGCTGAAAGCGACAGAAGGAGAGAGGAGAGAAAAAAGAAAGCACAAAATTACGGGAGAGAGAAGATGTTGAGTTAGTAGCATGCAGTAATGGGATAAAAATACATACAGATGGAGAGGGAGAGAAGGTGAGAGGAAAGAGGCGCATCGTGGGAAGTCTCCCGGTAGTCTCGGCCTATAGCAGCATAGCTGAGGGATGGTTCAGGGCTTAACCAAGCCAGCCCTAACTACAAGCTTTATCAAAGAGGAAAGTCTCATTAGATTTTGCAATTTAATGAGGGTGAAAAAAGGCAGTCCTTGATGTTTGTTTCATGTGGGAGTTAAAGGATAAATCCTGATCAAAGATAATTCTGAGGTTACTTACAGTGCTGCTGGTGGCCAGGGCAATGCCATCTAGAGTAACTATATCTTAAGATAATGTGTCTCGGAGGGCCAAGTACCATAACTTCATAGCATAGCATATTCAGGTTCGTCAAAACGGGGATAACTGAAACAAGGATATGATGTTTTCATGAGCAAACACATAACCAGGATACTGCAAAAACCTGATCATAACTAGGGTAGTATTGTGCATTTAAGCACACTCAATGATCTATAATGACACACTTTGTAAACACACAAATATCAACATTTTCAAGAGGCTATATTATTTTACATGAAGAGATTATTATTATTATTGTACAAAATGGATAGATATGCAGGTGAATAAAATGTGCTACACAAGGCCCTTCAGTAGATATATTAAAGAAGTAGTGTACTATGGGTTATACATCCACAATAATACTCTAAGGTATAGCAAATAATACACAAGACACCTTGCTTATTATTGCTTAACTTTTACTACTTAATTGTAATAAAACACAGTTGGCTATTTACACTGTCAATACCTGATGTAACATTGAGATTCATTCTATGAAACTCACTATTTCCCAAATGTATGCAACTGCTCACTTTCTCCACAAGGGGGTGGGCTACACGTTGCCACTATTTTACTCAAGTGTTTATCCAATAAGGAAGCGCCTAGTTGTGTAACCTAGGTTACCGGGGCAGTGGTATTATGGTATGTGCATATGGCAGCCTCCAGTGGAGGAATGCATGTTAATAGAAGACAGGTTTGAAGCGCATCTAATGGACCTGCAGATAAATGTGGACATTTCGCGAGATTTCCGGGTCTCTGTCGTCGATATTGTGTGTATCAATATTTTTATTTCTCGTTTCAAGAATCAGTAGTCTAATGTTATTTTATTTGGCAGAAGACAGTTTTTTAAAATCATCAAGTACACTCATTAAAGCCTCTACATCACTCTGTTGACTAACAAACACCAAAACATCATCAGCATATGCAGAAAGACTTATACTTTTTCCAAAAATTGGCACATTAAAACCTTGTACACTTTTTCTTAATTGCTCTAAAAAAGGTTCAATTGCTAACGAATATAACATTCCAGAGAGCGGGTATCCCTGCCTCACCCCTCTAAAAACTTTAAAAGGAGTGCATAAGCCACCATTAATTTTGAGTATGCTCTCAACATTACTGTACAAAACTTTGATTTTACTTATAAAACTTTTACTAAAACCAAAAGCTTTTAACGTTTCCCATAGGTATAAGTGTTCAACTCTGTCGAATGCTTTTTCTTGGTCTAGCGAAATCAATCCAACGTCACTACTTGATAACTTAGAGACATCATAAATATCCCTAATAAGGGAAATATTATCAAAAATTGACCTTTTGGGACACAGTAGGTTTGGTCCGGATGGATCACCTTATTCATAATGTTTGATAATCTGTTTGCTAAAATCTTTGAAAGAAGTTTATAGTCACTACACAGAAGTGAAACAGGTCTCCAGGTTTTGATCTCTGTGAGGTCTCCTTTTTGGGAAGGAGGGTTAGGACTGCTCTCCGGCAACTCAAAGGTAGAAGACCTTCATCCAAACTACCATTGAGTACTTCTAAGTGATCCTCTCCTAAGACATCCCAAAAACATTTGTAAAAGTCTGTTGGTATGCCATCGATTCCAGGCACCCTTCCGGATTCCTTGCTCTGAACAGCCTTATGCAGTTCTCCCAGGCTGAGCGCACCTGAAATCTCTGCATTAGCTTCATCAGACACCTTTGGTAAATCCGTGAAGAAGACACTCTCACTGATATTGTCTGGTCCTAATTCACTTCTGTACAGTTTCTCATAAAAACCAATTGCCCTCCTTCTAATCGCTACAGGGTTGGACAACAGAACACCTTCCTCAGATCGCAAAGCATGAATGATTCTTTTTTGTCCATTTTTCCTCTCAAGATTAAAAAAAAACTTTGAAGGTGCATCCATCTGGTCAAGACTTACAAATCTTGATCGGACCAAAGCCCCCTGTGTTTTAACCCCTAATAGTTCTGCCAATTGACTCTTTTTTTTGGAAAGAATTTTCAAATAACTTTGTTGTTTTGTTAATTCTGCCAATCCTTGTATCTTAATTATGTCAGTCTCTAGGTCTTTCATTGACTGATTTAAAGCTTTGGTGTTGTTGTGAGCATACTGCTGACAATACTGTTTAATCTGTATCTTACCAAAATCCCACCATTTTTGTACTGATTGAAAAGATGCTTTTTTGTTCTGTAATCAGCCCAAAATAATTTAAAAGTGCGTATAAAATCCTTGTTATCTAACAAAGTTAAATTAAAATGCCAATAAGCACTTTTAGACTTGACAGAACTCAAAATAAAGGAACATTGTACTATACAATGGTCTGAAAAACCAACAGGAAAAATACAACAGTTTTTAAAAATACCAGCATGATGCTTAAACACATAAAATCTATCCAGTCTTGCCAGAGATAAAACATTATCACGTGCATGTGACCAAGTATATTGTCTTTTGTCCTCATGAAAAAACCTCCATACATCAAGTATCTCATGCTTATTAAGTATTTGAATGAGACGTTTTCTTGAAGGCATATGGGGTTCAATATGATTTCTGTCACAATTACTCACTGTACAATTAAAATCACCTCCCAAAAATAAATACTCATCATTAGAAACATCTTGTAACACAGAACATAGTGTATCTAAAAACAACATCCTGTCAATGGTTGAGTAGGGGACATACACACAAATAAAAACAAAATTATGATTCTCCACTTGTGCTGTCACTTTTAAAAGTCTGCCCTTCAAAAATTCCTCAACTTGGTACGAGATCGGATTAAAGGTTTTTGCAAACAAAATTGCTACTCCTCCACTTAATGTGGTGTTGTGGCTAAAAAAAGATAACCCTTCCCATTCCTTCATCCAGTCATTAACATTATGCACATCACTATGCGTTTCTTGAACCAGAGTAACATCACAGAGTAACATTTTTTCTGCTTATTTATTCATACAGCTCAGCTCTTTTCTATAATCTCTAGCACCATTAACATTCAAGGAGGCAATCTGCACTTCAGCCATACTGAAATAAATGAAACAAAAAAACACAAGCAAACCCAAATTACTACTGTTCTTAATCCTCATTTTCATTTAAATCCAGACCAACTTTCCTCACAATCTTCTTCAGACGGTAAACTTCCTTGTTTGAAAGGCACCCTTCTGCTAGTAGACTTTTGGCTTTGTCATAAAACTGTTTTAGATCAGGGAAATATTTCTTTACAATCACACCCCTTCTGTTTTTTGTGCTACTAAGAAAACGTTTTATGTCATCAACATCATAGCTTCTGCTTATACCTTCAACCTGCGACAACACTATACTTGAATCAGACATTTCACTTTCACTTTCTGACTCCTTCTGCTCTTCAGCCACATCTCCTTTTTTAAAACACTTTGCACTACTGATCTTTTCCACGTTTTTCCTTTTTGTCGGCACTTTGAACATCTTATTCTCTATTTCTAACTCAGACACATCTTCTTCCCTCACGTTTTCTACATCACTGTTCAACAATCCAGTTTCTGCATTTGGAGAAGTTTCTGAAGTATCCCTATCTTCATTCGTTGATTCCGCTGAGGTCGATCCGGCTTCCACAGGCCCCAAGACAGATGTTCCTTCCCAGCAGGTTCATCCGCTGTCGCCACTGCTTCGGCCGGACCGACCTCAGACGGTTTTACAGTAGGCCTGTCTTCCTCATTTGCAGCACTGTCCTTACTACCTCCAGCTGCGTTACTCTTGTCAGGGCATGAACTGATTAAGTGGCCCGATTTACCACATTCGAAGCATTTCATCTTGTCAGTTGTTACAAACACCTCGTTAGCTCTTTCCACCGTATTCAAAAAAATCACGGTCGCGCCATTCATTCTGGATGCAGAGAGAATGTTTTGATGGCCAACAACTTCTCCCACACCCAGACAGCAAGCCTCCACACTCGCCACGGATACTATTTTAACTCTGTGACGCCGTGTGAGGAAATCAAGTCCATTCCCACCCTGAGCTGCCATGCCTTCGAACAAAACACACACACAAGACACACACCAAATCAAACAAACCCAGAAGTAAAGAGAAGGGGAAAAAAAGACAGGAAACACACAAAAAGCGAATACACGCGTTCACACTCACTAAGCTCACACACACTCCACAAACACCCACGCATTCGCAGAGAGAGAGAGAGAGATGTTTGGGTGGGGGGAAAGGGAGGTACAATGCAAAGACCATGTAGAATTTTTTTTTTATAAAGTAGAATAATAATTCTAGTGTTAATATTAATAAATTAATAATAGGAATGACTGGTATAGGAAAAATAATGTCAGCATCAGTAACAGAGCCAATAACTGTAGTAGCAGTTGTCGAGCAGGAACACAGGGGGCAGCAGGTGGCCCACAACCACAGATCCAGTCTCTGCAGCTCCGAAGGCAAAAATACCTGCTGAAAGCGACAGAAGGAGAGAGGAGAGAAAAAAGAAAGCACAAAATTACGGGAGAGAGAAGATGTTGAGTTAGTAGCATGCAGTAATGGGATAAAAATACATACAGATGGAGAGGGAGAGAAGGTGAGAGGAAAGAGGCGCATCGTGGGAAGTCTCCCGGTAGTCTCGGCCTATAGCAGCATAGCTGAGGGATGGTTCAGGGCTTAACCAAGCCAGCCCTAACTACAAGCTTTATCAAAGAGGAAAGTCTCATTAGATTTTGCAATTTAATGAGGGTGAAAAAAGGCAGTCCTTGATGTTTGTTTCATGTGGGAGTTAAAGGATAAATCCTGATCAAAGATAATTCTGAGGTTACTTACAGTGCTGCTGGTGGCCAGGGCAATGCCATCTAGAGTAACTATATCTTAAGATAATGTGTCTCGGAGGGCCAAGTACCATAACTTCATAGCATAGCATATTCAGGTTCACAAAACGGGATAACTGAAACAAGGATATGATGTTTTCATGAGCAAACACATAACCAGGATACTGCAAAAACCTGATCATAACTAGGGTAGTATTGTGCATTTAAGCACACTCAATGATCTATAATGACACACTTTGTAAACACACAAATATCAACATTTTCAAGAGGCTATATTATTTTACATGAAGAGATTATTATTATTATTGTACAAAATGGATAGATATGCAGGTGAATAAAATGTGCTACACAAGGCCCTTCAGTAGATATATTAAAGAAGTAGTGTACTATGGGTTATACATCCACAATAATACTCTAAGGTATAGCAAATAATACACAAGACACCTTGCTTATTATTGCTTAACTTTTACTACTTAATTGTAATAAAACACAGTTGGCTATTTACACTGTCAATACCTGATGTAACATTGAGATTCATTCTATGAAACTCACTATTTCCCAAATGTATGCAACTGCTCACTTTCTCCACAAGGGGTGGGCTACACGTTGCCACTATTTTACTCAAGTGTTTATCCAATAAGGAAGCGCCTAGTTGTGTAACCTAGGTTACCGGGCAGTGGTATTATGGTATGTGCATATGGCAGCCTCCAGTGGAGGAATGCATGTTAATAGAAGACAGGTTTGAAGCGCATCTAATGGACCTGCAGATAAATGTGGACATTTCATGAGATTTCCGGGTCTCTGTCGTCGATATTGTGTGTATCAATATTTTTATTTCTCGTTTCAAGAATCAGTAGTCTAATGTTATTTTATTTGGCAGAAGACAGTTTTTAAAATCATCAAGTACACTCATTAAAGCCTCTACATCACTCTGTTGACTAACAAACACCAAAACATCATCAGCATATGCAGAAAGACTTATACTTTTTCCAAAAATTGGCACATTAAAACCTTGTACACTTTTTTTCTTAATTGCTCTAAAAAGGTTCAATTGCTAACGAATATAACATTCCAGAGAGCGGGTATCCCTGCCTCACCCTCTAAAAACTTTAAAAGGAGTGCATAAGCCACCATTAATTTTGAGTATGCTCTCAACATTACTGTACAAAACTTTGATTTTACTTATAAAACTTTTACTAAAACCAAAAGCTTTTAACGTTTCCCATAGGTATAAGTGTTCAACTCTGTCGAATGCTTTTTCTTGGTCTAGCGAAATCAATCCAACGTCACTACTTGATAACTTAGAGACATCATAAATATCCCTAATAAGGGAAATATTATCAAAAATTGACCTTTTGGGGACACAGTAGGTTTGGTCCGGATGGATCACCTTATTCATAATGTTTGATAATCTGTTTGCTAAAATCTTTGAAAGAAGTTTATAGTCACTACACAGAAGTGAAACAGGTCTCCAGGTTTTGATCTCTGTGAGGTCTCCTTTTTGGGAAGGAGGGTTAGGACTGCTCTCCGGCAACTCAAAGGTAGAAGACCTTCATCCAAACTACCATTGAGTACTTCTAAGAGATCCTCTCCTAAGACATCCCAAAAACATTTGTAAAAGTCTGTTGGTATGCCATCGATTCCAGGCACCCTTCCGGATTCCTTGCTCTGAACAGCCTTATGCAGTTCTCCCAGGCTGAGCGCACCTGAAATCTCTGCATTAGCTTCATCAGACACCTTTGGTAAATCCGTGAAGAAGACACTCTCACTGATATTGTCTGGTCCTAATTCACTTCTGTACAGTTTCTCATAAAAACCAATTGCCCTCCTTCTAATCGCTACAGGGTTGGACAACAGAACACCTTCCTCAGATCGCAAAGCATGAATGATTCTTTTTTGTCCATTTTTCCTCTCAAGATTAAAAAAACTTTGAAGGTGCATCCATCTGGTCAAGACTTACAAATCTTGATCGGACCAAAGCCCCTGTGTTTTAACCCCTAATAGTTCTGCCAATTGACTCTTTTTTTGGAAAGAATTTTCAAATAACTTTGTTGTTTTGTTAATTCTGCCAATCCTTGTATCTTAATTATGTCAATCTCTAGGTCTTTCATTGACTGATTTAAAGCTTTGGTGTTGTTGTGAGCATACTGCTGACAATACTGTTTAATCTGTATCTTACCAAAATCCCACCATTTTTGTACTGATTGAAAAGATGCTTTTTTGTTCTGTAATCAGCCCAAAATAATTTAAAAGTGCGTATAAAATCCTTGTTATCTAACAAAGTTAAATTAAAATGCCAATAAGCACTTTTAGACTTGACAGAACTCAAAATAAAGGAACATTGTACTATACAATGGTCTGAAAAACCAACAGGAAAAATACAACAGTTTTTAAAAATACCAGCATGATGCTTAAACACATAAAATCTATCCAGTCTTGCCAGAGATAAAACATTATCACGTGCATGTGACCAAGTATATTGTCTTTTGTCCTCATGAAAAAAACTCCATACATCAAGTATCTCATGCTTATTAAGTATTTGAATGAGACGTTTTCTTGAAGGCATATGGGGTTCAATATGATTTCTGTCACAATTACTCACTGTACAATTAAAATCACCTCCCAAAAATAAATACTCATCATTAGAAACATCTTGTAACACAGAACATAGTGTATCTAAAAACAACATCCTGTCAATGGTTGAGTAGGGGACATACACACAAATAAAAACAAAATTATGATTCTCCACTTGTGCTGTCACTTTTAAAAGTCTGCCCTTCAAAAATTCCTCAACTTGGTACGAGATCGGATTAAAGGTTTTTGCAAACAAAATTGCTACTCCTCCACTTAATGTGGTGTTGTGGCTAAAAAAAGATAACCCTTCCCATTCCTTCATCCAGTCATTAACATTATGCACATCACTATGCGTTTCTTGAACCAGAGTAACATCACAGAGTAACATTTTTTTCTGCTTATTTATTCATACAGCTCAGCTCTTTTTCTATAATCTCTAGCACCATTAACATTCAAGGAGGCAATCTGCACTTCAGCCATACTGAAATAAATGAAACAAAAAAACACAAGCAAACCCAAATTACTACTGTTCTTAATCCTCATTTTCATTTAAATCCAGACCAACTTTCCTCACAATCTTCTTCAGACGGTAAACTTCCTTGTTTGAAAGGCACCCTTCTGCTAGTAGACTTTTGGCTTTGTCATAAAACTGTTTTAGATCAGGGAAATATTTCTTTACAATCACACCCCTTCTGTTTTTTGTGCTACTAAGAAAACGTTTTATGTCATCAACATCATAGCTTCTGCTTATACCTTCAACCTGCGACAACACTATACTTGAATCAGACATTTCACTTTCACTTTCTGACTCCTTCTGCTCTTCAGCCACATCTCCTTTTTTAAAACACTTTGCACTACTGATCTTTTCCACGTTTTTCCTTTTTGTCGGCACTTTGAACATCTTATTCTCTATTTCTAACTCAGACACATCTTCTTCCCTCACGTTTTCTACATCACTGTTCAACAATCCAGTTTCTGCATTTGGAGAAGTTTCTGAAGTATCCCTATCTTCATTCGTTGATTCCGCTGAGGTCGATCCGGCTTCCACAGGCCCCAAGACAGATGTTCCTTCCCCAGCAGGTTCATCCGCGGTCGCCACTGCTTCGGCCGGACCGACCTCAGACGGTTTTACAGTAGGCCTGTCTTCCTCATTTGCAGCACTGTCCTTACTACCTCCAGCTGCGTTACTCTTGTCAGGGCATGAACTGATTAAGTGGCCCGATTTACCACATTCGAAGCATTTCATCTTGTCAGTTGTTACAAACACCTCGTTAGCTCTTTCCACCGTATTCAAAAAAATCACGGTCGCGCCATTCATTCTGGATGCAGAGAGAATGTTTTGATGGCCAACAACTTCTCCCACACCCAGACAGCAAGCCTCCACACTCGCCACGGATACTATTTTAACTCTGTGACGCCGTGTGAGGAAATCAAGTCCATTCCCACCCTGAGCTGCCATGCCTTCGAACAAAACACACACACAAGACACACACCAAATCAAACAAACCCAGAAGTAAAGAGAAGGGGAAAAAAAAGACAGGAAACACACAAAAAAGCGAATACACGCGTTCACACTCACTAAGCTCACACACACTCCACAAACACCCACGCATTCGCAGAGAGAGAGAGAGAGATGTTTGGGTGGGGGGAAAGGGAGGTACAATGCAAAGACCATGTAGAATTTTTTTTTTATAAAGTAGAATAATAATTCTAGTGTTAATATTAATAAATTAATAATAGGAATGACTGGTATAGGAAAAATAATGTCAGCATCAGTAACAGAGCCAATAACTGTAGTAGCAGTTGTCGAGCAGGAACACAGGGGGCAGCAGGTGGCCCACAACCACAGATCCAGTCTCTGCAGCTCCGAAGGCAAAAATACCTGCTGAAAGCGACAGAAGGAGAGAGAGAGAAAAAGAAAGCACAAAATTACGGGAGAGAGAAGATGTTGAGTTAGTAGCATGCAGTAATGGGATAAAAATACATACAGATGGAGAGGGAGAGAAGGTGAGAGGAAAGAGGCGCATCGTGGGAAGTCTCCCGGTAGTCTCGGCCTATAGCAGCATAGCTGAGGGATGGTTCAGGGCTTAACCAAGCCAGCCCTAACTACAAGCTTTATCAAAGAGGAAAGTCTCATTAGATTTTGCAATTTAATGAGGGTGAAAAAAGGCAGTCCTTGATGTTTGTTTCATGTGGGAGTTAAAGGATAAATCCTGATCAAAGATAATTCTGAGGTTACTTACAGTGCTGCTGGTGGCCAGGGCAATGCCATCTAGAGTAACTATATCTTAAGATAATGTGTCTCGGAGGGCCAAGTACCATAACTTCATAGCATAGCATATTCAGGTTCACAAAACGGGGATAACTGAAACAAGGATATGATGTTTTCATGAGCAAACACATAACCAGGATACTGCAAAACCTGATCATAACTAGGGTAGTATTGTGCATTTAAGCACACTCAATGATCTATAATGACACACTTTGTAAACACACAAATATCAACATTTTCAAGAGGCTATATTATTTTACATGAAGAGATTATTATTATTATTGTACAAAATGGATAGATATGCAGGTGAATAAAATGTGCTACACAAGGCCCTTCAGTAGATATATTAAAGAAGTAGTGTACTATGGGTTATACATCCACAATAATACTCTAAGGTATAGCAAATAATACACAAGACACCTTGCTTATTATTGCTTAACTACATAACAATTGGGTAAATGTCTGACACAATACATTACACATTACTGGTATAGTTATGAGTTGTAGCCAGGAGTTAAAGCAACTAGATATCTGATATGTTTTCAGTGTAGAAGTAAAAATAGACATCCTCACTCTGTCACCCACATGAATGAGATACATAATTGAGGATTGTATTTAGACACAGACCACTAAAGTATTAATAACATCACCATGACATAACCATTAAATGTCACAGCATGTGCACATGAGTGGTGTCATATTACAAGCAACAGTGAGGTCCTGTAAAAGACCACCGTGCTGTTCTATGTTACACATGCAGGTTAATGGACGACAACAAATCCGACCTGAGTGACATAAAAGACATGCCATGAATCCAAAAGACATTCTTGATGAAAGATATTGAAATTCTGTTTTCACCTACTAGTCGGCTACTAAACAGCAGAAAATATCCAAACCAGTAATTTTGTTAAAAATTGAGCTATCAACTTCAGTTATCTACTTCTTATAACAAAAGTATACTGAAAATGAGACTAGTGTAATGCTAGTTTTAAACACCAACCTGCATAGATTATAAATCAGGATAGGGCAATGAGTTATCTATTGTGTTGTAAAATATATTCTTTCCATGAATGAAAAAATGAAGGTGTTGTAAATGTCTGCTGCTGTCACCAGCCTACCAGAGATGGAAAGAGACAGGTGGGGATATCGTTATTTGCCAATGCCATGAAATTCAAGACGGTGCCCCATGATGCATGCACACTAGCTCACACACTGCATACACACACACACACACACACACACACACACACACACACACACAGTATGTGTCCAAAAATGCACAAGCAAATGGAAAGCGGAAAATACACATACCCTTAATATAGACAGACATCAACACTCACATAGCCTACACACAGCATACACAGTTATTCTTGGGAGCTTGCATTCATCTCAGCTGCGCACACACTGCACCCTCACAAGCTCTGCAGACAAAGGTAAGGGCGATAAATCAAATCTCAGCTTCTAATACAGAAACTTATCTCCACTGTGTGTGTGTTATAAGCTTCATTCAGTTGTCTGTAGCCTAAGAAATACAGCAGTAATGTGCTTTTTAACCATCTTCATTATCAGTAATGCCTGCCACAGATTTTCTCTTAATTGCAGTAACAGTGCAGCAACTGTGGCTATGCAGTGTATGTAGCTTTAGTTATAGATGCCTTAAACTTAGGAGTGGGCCAGTCATTGCTGATTTCATTCATGTACTCTCAGTAATACCTACAATGGTTTCCCTAGTGGGGTCTGGGGACTACCAGGGGGTCCCCAGCAAAGTGATTCATCATGATTGTTTTTCACATGTTTTGATTCCGTCCCTTTCATTGTAATTGTCACATATTCTACAATACAGCTATCAAACTGTAAATATGATCTGTTTTGGGTGACATGAAAAGATTTGGACCCATTGCCCTATGAGTTTATATTATTACAGATTTTATCAGATGTCTATCTTTTACTACTTAATTGTAATAAAACACAGTTGGCTATTTACACTGTCAATACCTGATGTAACATTGAGATTCATTCTATGAAACTCACTATTTCCCAAATGTATGCAACTGCTCACTTTCTCCACAAGGGGGTGGGCTACACGTTGCCACTATTTTACTCAAGTGTTTATCCAATAAGGAAGCGCCTAGTTGTGTAACCTAGGTTACCGGGGCAGTGGTATTATGGTATGTGCATATGGCAGCCTCCAGTGGAGGAATGCATGTTAATAGAAGACAGGTTTGAAGCGCATCTAATGGACCTGCAGATAAATGTGGACATTTCGCGAGATTTCCGGGTCTCTGTCGTCGATATTGTGTGTATCAATATTTTTATTTCTCGTTTCAAGAATCAGTAGTCTAATGTTATTTTATTTGGGTCGGATAGAATTGACACTGAATGGACCATCAACACTCCTAGCATGTAAACACATGCATGAGTGCTTAATGGGCAGCTATCAGTTACCTGTCGGGTTTTACAGCCACGCATGGGTTCCGTTTTCTCAACAGAGATTCAGTGTGCAAAACTCGTCTATAGCATGCAAGAAAAAAAACAGCAGTCAAATGAGATAATGCCATGCATCAAGTTTATTAAAAAGACTAGTTAATCGTTTTTCATTCATTTTTAGACTATACAGTTAGCCTAATACTTGCAACTTACATTTTGCCTATTTGAAATGATGCTTGTGACATTCATCCACTTGAATATACAGTATTACTAGATAATGTGGGCCGTTGAGGCTGACTTTCTTACAGTTAATCCTACAGTGAACAAGACAAACTGGAGATTGATTATATCAATGTTCATTTTCTGTTCTGCACCACAAAGTTTGTGTTTACACAATTGTTAGACATTGGATATTTTTATGACATGAATAATGTAATGCTAGCAAAGACAAAACAGTCACAGATAAGTTGCCCAATGTTTCTAACAGCCTTCTATGTAGTGGGAAAGTGATTAGCAAAACGTGTTAATGATAATGATTAATGATAATTTGCATTTGAACACTGCTAAAATTATGTGGCTTTTTTTTTTGAGCATTTGTATTTTGTTTGTGTGGACAGCATTCTTGTCTTAGCAAGGCCAGTTTGTCTCTTTGCATTACGAGTTTTTCACATTTCAGTCAAAGAAGTAGTAAAATGGTGTAATTCAATGAAGCATTAATGTAGACAAACAAGAGGATTATTAGCTCTACCAGTGGGACACTGAGAAGAAAGGCTTTGCAAATGTTCAAAGTGAAAATTTTACACACACACACACACACATATATATATATATATATATATATATATATATATATATATATATATGATACCAGAAAGAAAGATGTTACACATAACACATATTGTATATTGAGGTACCAGTGACACCACAGAATTTTTTAATTGAAATATAAGAATAGATCTATGTTGGACAGTTACCATGCTAATAAATGGAGTAGGAAGATGATAAATGGTCACATTAATTGAAAATATCATTGATGTGAATGATTTATTTTCATGTTGTGTGCTGGGGAGACAGAGAGGAGGGGAGTACATTTTACCTCTCATATTTGGAGCCCTGAAACTTACAAACGGCAGTAAAAGGTTATCAGATGAGTTGAAAATACAACTGAATAAATCAATAAATAATGCAGGTAAATAATTAAAATGGAGTCTAAATAGTAATATAAAGCTTTATACTTTTCCTTTAACCTCCAGTTTGTTGATAAAATAAATCAAAACTTAATTTATCTTACTCTTCTGTTTATCTTTCCCTAGCTCATTTTATTTTTAAGCTCTTTAGTGCCTTAATCTTGGCACACACTTAAACAGTTATCTATTCCATATTTTTACCACGCAGCATTGTGTTTGTTTAACATCATCCAAAGCATAGTAAAAGAAAATACCCTCCTCAGCAACAGCCTGTTCACCCTGCTGCTGTCTGGCAAGCGATACAGAAGTTTCCACTGCCGTACCACCAGACTTCTCAACTCCACCTCATCCTCCGCACTCCACCATAAATAAATGACATGGAACTTTCTGTTATCCTGGTTTTGCACATTACCATACCACTACCTTTTGCACTACCCTCATTCCCACTAAAACCAGTCTCTCTTTTTGCACTATAATTTCAAATACTCATATTACACTGATTTTGCACATACTGTACATACTTTCTGTGTGTATACATGTAGCCTACTGTATATATATTTTTCTATTCTAACAACAACAACCCTGTGTTGTAAAATGACAATTAAATGAACCTTGAACATCAGTGGAACAATCAAGAGGAGCGTGTGGCTAGCTAGCTTTCCCAAAACACTTGTAGCTAAACACACCGAGCACCAGCCTTTTCAGCTAGCTACCTAGCTGAAGCTAACTTTCATCATAAAATAATAAGGTAATGTTAATCATTCATATACAGTGTACTGCTGAAGCTTCACTGTATAAATTCTTGTAAAAGTAGAAGCGTTTTAAATGGAAGGCTAATGCTAGCTTTGTAAGCTGCAGCTAGGTAGCTAGGTTAAGTAGAGTAAAATAAAGTTAAAATAAGCTGATGTTTTAATTTATTTCATCAACTAACTGGAAGTAAAGGAAATAATAAAAATGTTTGTAAAAATGTACATTCCATTTGAACTATTTAACTGACTGTACTATTTATTGATGTATATCTAGTTTTATTTTTGTCTCATCTGATAACCTTTTACTGCTTTTTGTCAGTTTATGGGCTCCATATTTATATAAAGGAAAATTTTGGGTACAAGTGTAATAAAGCAACACCTGGGTGACCCACCAAATGTCCCATTTTATTCTGTATCCCCAGATTAAGCCAATACCGCCCCACTCGCCACAGCTACCACTGCTATTATGCCTGGTGAGGATAAACCACTACAACATACTCGCCAGAGGAAAAAGAACAAAAAGTCTCGCTCCAAGGGGAAGAGCCCGGGTGGGAGTCCCAGTGCCTGCCTGGGAGACACCATAGACAGCCAGGATGACCTTATCTTACCCCCAGTACTCCAGCCTACACCTAAAAAGCCAGCGGAGGAGAGGCCGAAAGTGTCTGTTGCCAAAGTGGAGGAGGAGTCATCCGTTGCTATATGTCTTCAGGTGCTTTTTCCCTTCCTGCTGGCTGGGATGGGTATGGTGATGGCCGGCATGGTGCTGGATAGTGTACAGGTGAGTGCATGGTCATGAAGCTGGTTTTGACACAGTGGCGTCACAAATTTCAAGGTTTATTCATGAACCGACAGTGTGCACATTACACCCTGTCAGCTTGATAGTGGATATATGGATATTTGTTATTACATCTTCAATAACTTGTAAAGCAAAGTTGTTATAATTTATTTTGACCCAGTAGTGATGCTTAGTTTTTATGTTAGTGTGTTGTATTTGACTGCCATTGATAAATTGCTAGTTAATCGACATTATGTGCCCATTTTTTGGTCTGTTCAATTTCCGCTGTTGTATACATATATGTAATTTGGAATAATTAGGTTGTTAGACAATGTCCATGTCATGGAAAACTGGTAGTGATCAGATTTGTTGAACCTCATACAGACATTAAATGAGCCTTCCCTCAATCAAGTGTGGAAAAGGTTTGGTTGGATTACCCAATTAAGTTAAATTCAATTCAGTTTTATTTATATAGTTTTCAGAAAAACCAAAGTTATTTCATTGCACTTTTCTTATAGAGCAGGTCTAGACCGTACTCTTATAAACCAGACTGGGTGGGCGGCCATCTGACACTGCTGGGAAAGACAGAGAGCAGTAGGAAAAAGAGAGCATACAGTAGCACAATGCAAATTCCAAATAGAATTTAAAAATAATAATAATGTAATGGTAGTGGTAATATTAATAAAGTAATAATATGAATCATAATAATAATAATAATTGTAGCAAAAGGTGTTGAGCAGGAACATGGGGGTAGTAGGTGGCCTGCAGTCATAGAGCCAGACTCTACAGCTCCAGAGGCATAAGTACCTGCTGAAAGTGACAGAAGGAGAGATGAGAAAGCACAAAACTATGGGAGAGAGAAGATGTCAAGTTAGTAACATGCATTAATGGAATAAGAATGCGTCCAGATGGAGAGGGAGAAAGAGAGGTGAATCATGGGAAGTCTCCTGGCAGTCTAGGCCTATAGCAGCATAACTAAGGGATGGTTCAGGACTCACCTGAGCCGGCCCTTGCTATAAGCTTTAGGGCTGGGACGATTCATTGACGTAATCGACAGCATCGATTATGGAAATATGTTGATTTGCATATCGTGCGTCGGCGTGTTGCAATGAAGTATTGCTGCACCCGGTCAAAGCATGGATTTCCCCAGAGAATAAGCTGCAGCATTAAAACCTTGCCCACAATCTCCCTTCGCTCTACTGACAGTCGCACATGCTCTGCAGAGAAACACACTCATGCCGTTGTTACAGTGGGTATGGAAAGTATTCAGACACCTTTAAATTTTTCACTCTTTGTTTCATTGCAGCCATTTGCTAAAATCAAAAAAGTTCATTTTATTTCTCATTAATGTACACTCAGCACCCCATCTTCACAGAGAAAAAAACAGAAATGTAGAAATTTTTGCAAATTTATTAAAAAAGAAAAACTGAAATATCACATGGTCATAAGTATTCAGACCCTTTGCTTTGACACTCATATTTAACTCACATGCTGTCCATTTCTTCTGATCCTCCTTGAGATGATTCTACTCCTTCATTGGAGTCCAGCTGTGTTTAATTAAACTGATTGGACTTGATTAGGAAAGGGACACCCCTGTCTATATAAGACCTTACAGCTCACAGTGCATGTCAGAGCAAATGAGAATCATAAGGTCGAAGGAACTGCCCAAGGAGCTCAGAGACAGAATTGTGGCAAGGCACGGATCTGGCCAAGGTTACAAAAGAATTTCTGCAGCACTCAAGGTTCCTAAGAGCACAGTGGCCTCCATAATCCTTAAATGGAAGAAGTTTGGGACGACCAGAACTCTTCCTAGACCTGGCCGTCCAGCCAAACTGAGCAATCGTGGAACTCAACTCGAGAAGAGCCTTGGTGAGAGAGGTAAAGAAGAACCCAAAGATCACTGTGGCTCCAGAGATGCAGTAGGGAGATGGGAGAAAGTTCCAGAAAGTCAACTATCACTGCAGCCCTCCACCAGTCGGGGCTTTATGGCAGAGTGGCCTGACGGAAGCCTCTCCTCAGTACAAGACATATGAAAGCCCGCATAGAGTTTGCCAAAAAACACATGAAGGACTCCCATACTATGAGAAATAAGATCCTCTGGTCTGATGAGACCAAGATTGAACTTTTTGGCGTTCATTCTAAGCGGTATGTGTGGAGAAAACCAGGCACTGCTCATCACCTGCCCAATGCAATCTGAACAGTGAAACGTGGTGGCAGCATCATGCTTTAGGGGTGTTTTTCAGCTGCAGGGACTGGACGACTTGTTGCAATTGAAGGAAAGATGAATGTGACCAAGTAGAGAGATATCCTGGAAGAAAACCTCTTCCAGAGTGCTCAGGACCTCAGATTGGGCCGAAGGTTCACCTTCCAACAAGACAATGACCCTAAGAACACAGCTAAAATAACAAAGGAGTGGCTTCGGAACAACTTTGTGACCATTCTTGACTGGCCCAGCCAGAGCCCTGACCTAAACTCAATTGAGCATCTCTGGAGAGACCTGAAAATGGCTGTCCACCAACGTTCACCATCTAACCTCACAGAACTGGAAAGGATCTGCAAGGAAGAATGGCAGAGGATCCCCAAATCTAGGTGTGAAAAGCTTGTTGCATCATTCCCAAGAAGACTCATGGTTGTACTAGCTCAAAAGGGTGCTTCTACTCAATACTGAGCAAAGGGTCTGAATACTTATGACCATGTGATATTTCAGTTTTTCTTTTTTAATAAATTTGCAAAAATTTCTACATTTCTGGTTTTTTTTTCTGTGAAGATGGGGTGCTGAGTCTACATTAATGAGAAATAAAATGAACTTTTTTGATTTTAGCAAATGGCTGCAATGAAACAAAGAGTGAAAAATTTAAAGGGGTCTGAATATTTTCCGTACCCACTGTATGTAAAAGCTTGTTAGTGCCAATGTCATTCGGTGCCACGGCAAATATATTTTTGTTGCAGAATAATACCCTGCAGTGCATACTTTGTTTGTTTTTAAGAGAAAAAAATTGAATAAAATATTGAAATATTAATGAGACAAGTTTTTGATATTTATTTTGGGTAAATTATTTTTATATTAATATTAATTGAATAATAAAAAATTATCTTTAGAATAATCGATAAATTAGTTAGATTAGTCAACTAATCGAAATTATTGTTAGATTAATCGATTAAAAAATAATTGTAAGGTGCAGCCCTAATAATTATCGAAGAGGTAAGTCTTAAAGTCTTAGCCTACTCTTAAATGTGGAGATGGTGTCTGTCTCTCGAACCCAAACTGGGACCTGATTCCACAGGAGAAGAGCTTGATAGCTGAAGGCTCTGGCTCCCATTCTACTTTTGGAGACTCTAGGAACCAAAACTCCAATGTACATTCTGTGTGTTGGATGAAGGAATATTGTATTAGCACACTTTTTGACCAGCCACACTTTCTGTCTGTCCTTATCATGTTGTCATATACAGTATTTACACATTATAAAAACACAATCCCCAATGCATTCTGAACTTGGGCCGGTAGGGCTCAGTAGGGTTGAACGATGCCATCGTCCATCGCTGACAGCCATCAACCACTGAGCCCTTTACCATTGTAACATTGTGATTTAAAAGCCCCCCCACCCCCTTCGCAAGTAAAAAGCTAATAAGAGTAGTGACTAGTATTTAAAATATTTTTTATTATCATATGATCTGCTTAATGAGGTAACTTAAGCATAGGTTTAACCGTTCCTGCTGCAGCTTTCAGACCGTGGTCGGGAAACACAGGGAAGACTTTGTTTTTCTCTGGGGCTGAAGTTGACTAACCCTTTTGACTAACCCCTTCACTATTAGCCAGCAGCTGGGAAGCAAGACATGGGAATGTCTTGGGTATTGAGGAGCTGCAGCGTTTATTCATGGGCAAATTGTAACCTACACTGTACATTTACTGCTATTAGACAACTTCACTACTAACCTTTCCCTCTGCTCCGATCGCCAACACCTGTCTGCTGTGAGTGCAGTCCCCATCACTCTCTCTTGCTCAACCACACACTCACTACGCACTACCCTGGTCCTTAAAAGGAGCCACGCTACTCTTAGCCTACTCTTAAAGAAAGACTCACCTGGTCTTTCTTTACTTTTCCTCCCCATATGTTATAAGTATAACCATGAGTATTAACAATTATAACATGACTATATAGAACTTATGTAATTATTGCTGCTACAACTGCCAGTAGCTGTTGATGTTTGTAAGACTGCAGTGGAAGAATGTCTTCCAGTTATGTTCGTCCTTAATGATCTACATTAGTTTATAAAATTGGTCAAATATTTGCTAAAGTGCAGGCCTAAGTTTGTCACAAGCAGCAGATATCAACCTACACTACAAGACATATTCCCACTTCAAGTGTAGACAGAAAGATAAAAGACAAAATGTTGCAGATGAGCGCTTCCTTGTTGGTGGGCACCGTACAGTAAGGTGAATAGACTATTGTTGGGACCACTGGGACTCCACAGATGAATTTGCAGTAGCTGCCACCATAATGTAATCTGCTTGGAGTAGACACACAGCAGAACAACCTCTCTCTTGCAGCAGCAACATGTGGGCCTGCATAAGATTTCTGCAACAAAGCTTAGTTAGTGCCAACAGCTACTACACATACTGACAGCTAACTTTAACAAGCAACTAAGGAAGTTAACTAACTCAGCTAACTGTAAGGAGAACAAAGAACGGAGCGACCAGCTCAGCAAAATAAAATAACTTTGGTTCTTTAATCAGAACCAAAGTTCTTTACCGCCTGGCTTATCAACATGGCCAGCTAACAGCAGCATGCCAAAGCAGCCTCTTTTCCTTCCATGGACTGGTAACGTAACTGGGCATAACATAGCATAGCAGAGTACATGGCTAAGCACAGGACTGTGTTACTTTTGTGAATGTATATGTATTGATTTGGTTAATTGAGTTTTATTGTTCCGATGTGTTTTCACTGTTTGGTAGCTACATGCTAAGTTGATGTTAGTGATGTTTCACACAGACACAGGGTCTTGCATGCAAACTAACTATCCTCTTTTCTAACCTGGCATCATTTAGCCTACACAGATCACACAGATTTACCTTGATTTGCCATAGCCGCACTCTTTATCAAACATGGCCTTGGCTGCCATTCTGAATTAGTTTTTTTTTTGTATCTTTTGAATCCAAGCAGCCATTTTGGATCACACACACACACACACACACACACACCCTTGCATTTAAAGTTATACTTCATATTGTTTGTTTTTGCTTTGTTTATCTTTTAATAAATGCTTGTGTATAATTATGCTGGTTTCTTTAATGTTGCACAAGAATGAATAATTTATCAACCTCTTCTATGTAGAACTCCAAACCTACTAGCTACTATGGTTTTAGTTATTCATTTAATTATTAATCAGTTCCAAATTGAAAGTTTAGTATATTATATGAGACTCAATCAATTGATTGGCTATCGTTTCTCTTCTTTAAGAAGAGTGGTGCCCCAAGGAACTTTATTAATTAAAGTTATTATTTATGATTATCTTTGATAGTTCTGCCATAATTAATTTTTTGTACCTACACAACTTGACAAATTGGCACTCACTAGAATGCCAGTCAGCCAATCACAATGCGAGGTAGGAACATTTGTAGCAGGTAATATATTTGAATAATGTTTTTTCAAGTGTTTTCAAGTTTACTGTTGTACTACTGTTAAAAAGGTCCTCTGTTCTATGCAACTAGACAGCACCCTCTATTGTGTGAGTGTGTTTGTGTAGTCGTCAGTCTGTGTCTTCCCTTTGAATTGATGTGGCGTGGGTACCTGTGTGTGTGTGTGTGTGTGTGTGTGTGTGTGTGTGTAGTCCCGTTGTGTCTTTATCTGCCAGGTCTGCCTTGCATTTGGTCTGCAGCCAACTGGGCTGAGGGAAATCAGACACACTGCTGTCTACTTTATGATCAGCTGTTACCTCTTTCTTCCTCTTGGTCCTCCACTGATAAACGCAAGTCTGTGTCCTCATGTGGCTTATTCCCTTCCCCTTCCATCTGTTGCTCATTGCGTCTGATGGAGGATAACTAGTCATAGGTTTGGCTGAGTGCTGTGTCTCAATGCTCAGGGGACATAGAAGGACATGGAGAGAAACCTATCTGAATGGAAAGGGGGTATAACTCAGGGAGCCTAGTTTATAATTTTAAGGCATTAAAAGCAACCCAGCCAGCAAGAGATTTGTGGGCAGATACCAGTCTTATTGGTCCCTGGTGTGCAATGCAAATGTAAGGATTCAATGAAGTTGAATTAAAGTGAAATAAACTTCATGTAGCAGAGGCTTGTGGATTTTGTTTTTCAGCTGATAACGGCACAGAACGGTCAGTGTGGTTTGGGTGATTTGCAGGTGAAAAGACATCTACCCATCTATTCAAACTGGACTACATTTAATTAAAAACAAAGGGTTTTAGTTTATAACCTTTATTTCAGCAGCATATCGATGACCATATTTATAACATGTAATAGGTTCTACAGGATCTTCTGAACCGATATCTTGATAAATGCGTTAAAACAGTAAAGTCCTTCCATCAGTGTTATTGCACAGGTTTAAAAATGAGGTGCCAGTGCGGGGATGGTGGCTTGTTTACTTCTGTCTTTAACCTGGATTTGTCTACTTAATTCATCAAAAGTCTTGAATACTACTATTCACATCACATGTTTATTACTTTCTAAAGGGGCACTTGACTGATTTTAAGTTTAGCACTAATTAGTCTGTGAAAACAGGTGTGTAATGTCTTCTGTGGTTCTAGAGGAGCTTTGTCAAGTCTGAAAAATAGGGTGGTCTAAAGAAAAGACGCTATTTAGTTGCGTTATGGGAAATGTAGGATTCAATACTAGGAACTAAAAGTCAGTATGTCTCTGCTGCTTCAACCTGCTTTGACCATTCGTTTTTTAACCTGTTTCTTGTGAGTCCCCAAACTTTATGAATAATAGCAATACTAAATTGCTGGAGTGGCCCTTTGAGTAGCCCTGGTTATTCTAAGAAAGAAAAGGTATGATACATCCATATTTGAAGCTAATGAGAGACACTGAAAGGTAGATAAATGGAAGTAGTACTAAAACACAATTTTTAAATGGTTTACTATAATCTAACTTCATCTTAATTTACTGATTTGATAACCACAAACTTTGATAAACTACAAATTTTGATTTTATAGTTTGAGTTTACAGAAATAATTGTGTCAAATGTTTCACCCATAACAGTCTAGTGACCTGAGTTTGATTCTGTAGTGGCAATTCTGCGGAATAAAGAAACATTCAAGGCAACCATGGCGTCTTTCTGTAGGTTTACTTCAAGCGTCTGCAGACGGACTCACAGCAGCAAAACATACATCAGTATAATCTGCTCTGAATGAGTACAGAGGGAAAAGAGCATCAGTTATTTATCCAGTCTTCAGGGTCAGGCTCCTCAGCCTGAGGAGAAAAGTGTCCCTGAAGTCTGGACATAACAGTCAATAGCATGTTTTGTAGTTCCATCTCATCATTATCAATGTACTGTTCTCATTACGCAGTCCAAACAATCATACACAGATCAAGTATTGATGTCAAACAGTTATGTATAGCATCTGTATGTTATTTTATCAGAAAGTCATGTGTATGTTATACAATCGTGCAGTCCGTTTGTTCTTGCCATTCCAATTCTTAATGCTTTCATGAGTAAAGGAAAAAAGTAAAATCAATTAAGATGCAAAAGACCTTTTTCTAGTGGATTGGAAATCAAATTAATGATTTGATAATGATAAGTAAAATAATAACCTTTACCTCCATTCAAAAGAGAAAGTAACACTATTTTAAAAGCATGTTTGCATGTAAGAGAAAATGGTGAAGAGAAAAGTTATTTATAAATTATTGTGACCTGAAAAGTGCCCTGAAATTAATATTTTAGTTCAGGGAAGCTTCTTGAAAGCAGGGCAATGTTTTGTCACACAGTGCAGTAAGTGCTTGTTTGGTCTTACATGTGGTGTTACAGAACAGGAAACACAGTACCAGGGCGTATGACAGGATCACAGTGCAAATATAGCAAGTGGACTGGAGGTAGAGATGGATAGAATGGACGGAGAGAAAGAATGAGTCACAATGTAGACAGAGAGATAAGAAAAACAGGTATGAGAGAGGGAGAAACGCAGCGAGACGGGCGACGTAGAAAGAGCGATGTCACATGGAAAGAGGGAGGTAGGATGAGAGGCAGACACGCAGCAAGAAATAGCGAGAGTGACTGTGAGGCGGTAAGCCGGTTGTTTCCCTCATGAGTTTACATGTTGGACAGTGCAGATGGCCCTGCCTCTTTCTCTGCTACGTCACAGCAAAGCAGAGTAGAGGGAGCAGGACTACCCTGATGCTGACAGGAGGAAAGGAGCACTCCAGCCTGCCAGAAGCCGGGTGCTGCATTTTGGCAGTGGACCTCTTAGGTGTCTTATTGACATTATAGAGCTCATTTTGTTTTCCTTTCACCCTCATTGTGAGTCTACCAAAAGAGAGGAGCTTGATTTACAAAGACATTAAGGAATCCTGCTGCTTCTTACTCTCAAGACCTTCTGGACTATTCTTCATCTTCTGGCCGCTGTCAATCATTCAGCTGTCACAGCGAGCATGACATCATTTGCAGGATACAGTTGTGCATTTACACTGGGGGTCAAGCAGATTTCAGACTGGATCAAATGGATTAGATCCAACAAATACTAAACTCTGTTCAAGACTTTGAACTACATCAAATGGTTTCTGGAGTTGATCAGAGAAACTGGACTTAATCAGGACTCCTTAAAATCTCCATTGTCATGTTCATTCTCTTTAACCCGTGTGTGTGTCATCATACTAACCTTTACATAAAAAGGCTGGTTAAAGACAAACTCAGACTTTGACTGCAGATGTGGAGCATTTGTACTTGTAGATGAACATTGTGACCTAAGAGTAAGAAATAGTGTTAATGATTGCGTTCTCCAGTGGTCCTGACAAATGGATACCTCATCACTGCTGACTCACCACTAGGCCAAAGATGCCACACTCCATTGCTCTCAAGTTAGAGTGAAAGCCTTTAACTTTGATTTTACCATGGAAAAAAGATAATTAATTGGAACAAATGGAAAATTAAGTGACAATCTCTTACTTGTTTCACTTGATTTTCACTTCTGAACGTCCGAAGACATGTCAGTAGTTGATTACTTTATTCTTCAATTTTATTCAGTGGTAGAAAGGGGTTAATATATGATGACTGTTTTACTTGTTCACTGTCAAGAATTATTGAAGAAAAGCATTTCTCTCATTTCTATGTAATCCATTGAGTGCAGAACAACCATGTATTCACAAATCCTGTCTCTCAGTACTTCAAGAAAGGCTTTAGTGACTGCTTGAATCATTTGCCCTTGCCCTTTTTAAACCAAGGACAACAACATTGATTGGTTTCTTCTTCAGCATTCACCCTGCTCACTTCTTAGGACAGGTGAAACACAAACCGTTTATTTGGACATATCAGAAGTTGTTTTTTCCTTTAAGTTTGGATTGCAGTTACATTTACCATGGGATCACTATACGTTGAACTAACTGCTTAAGTAACCCCTCGTTCAACATGGCCGTGACTCGTCTGGAGCTGGAGCTACGCTACCAGGGCAAGAAGTTACGTGGCGTGACATGGAAGTTGACTCGATCAGAACATGGTTTCCTACCAGAGAGCTCCTGGATCATTGCTGCCCAGGTTATAGTGCCGTACCTGGTGTCAGGGCTCGGAATGGTCTCAGCTGGTATTGTTATGGACCTTATACAAGTATGAAAATCTAAGAAAAATAATTTGTAAAATTCTTTGAGAGATTGATTGAGAGCTAGATGAATAGGGTTGGGTGCTATCTGAAATGGTTCGATATCAGTGCTAATACCATAACTGAGTTTCAGTACTGATACAAAACAATACTTTTTTGATACCTTACTTTAACAAATACAAACTAGTTTTCTACAAAATCACTTTTTTCATTAAATAAAAGAAGCCAAAGTTCTCAAGTGTTAAATTCTGTCACAAACCTATCACCAGACAAAAAATTTGATTTTGGACGATTCTGCTAAACCTCAGCTTTAGTGACAATTTTTTTTACAGCCAATGTGAACGTTTTTGAAATTCTCGCTTTCTGCAATATTTGCACATGGCAAATACAGTATGTTAAGGTTAGAGAAAGATTGTGGTTATGGCAAGTTAGCTATGGTTATGGTATTGTTAGGGCTAAACAACTAAAACATTTGGTTAAGGTCATAAACTGTATAAAATATGGACGTAGTCTCCGTGATGTCACCCATAGGTTTCTAAAGAGCCAGCGTGAAGCTCGGTGTGCTCGCTGAATGAAGCTTGGTTGCTGAAACCAGCCACCTGTGACGGCACCCACCTGTCATTCAAAGCGGCCATGTCCTTAATTATGCATAATTTTAAGCTTTAATGTAATTTAAACAGGTGAGTTAGATAAAAATTCACCCCTCGTACAGTTGTCATGAAGGGGTAAGTTAGCTATATTCAATTCAGTTTTATTTATATAGCGGCAATTTATAATAGAAATTAGACCGTACTCTTTATAATGTGGCAAGGAAAAACCTCCTTTTAAGAGACAGACACCTCGAGCAGAACCAGACTCAATGGTGGGCAGCCATCCACCTCTGCCATGTTGGGTTGAGAGAGAGAGCGAGAGAGAGAGAGAGAGACCGATTTTGTACCAGGCTGTACACATGTTTATTTCTGCTGTGAAGTTGGGCATTTTAACATGGGGGCTTATGGAGATTGACTCGCTTTTGGAGCCAGCCTCAAGTGGCCATTCGAGGAACTGAAAGGTGCGGAATTGTCCAATATGGATTTAATTCCTACAAGACCTACAAGAATTTTTATTAAATAAAAAAAGTCTAAAATTGACAACATTTTTATTTGAATAAGACTGATTAAAGAATGTAAAGAAGAGTATTAATCTGAGCAAGCCAACTTGTTGCCAACTTTTGGTCCTTGACAGTTTTTAATACTCGGTACTCTGGACACATTTTGGTTGGTACCATAGAAGCATTTGTTGGAGCGTGGAGAGAGTGACGAGAAAAAAATGGTTGATGGTTAAATTGGTGGACAAAGGTAGAATTCTGAAATAATTGCATAGATGGGCAGAGGACGGGGGGCAGTGTTTCCTTGCAAAGAGAACTGGATGGATGGAAATTTTAATGCAACTACTGTATGCACAGTAGTTGTAGTCCAGTAGTGCAGTTGCTGCCGAGTTTTAACAGTCCTGCATCTCCGCTGATTTCTGTTCAACAGATGGAGCCTTGTGTAACATCCACCTTTCTGAGCTTTTCAAATCAGATTTAGATGCGGGAGGGAGAGGAAAGCCTAGGGATAAAAGTGAACAGTTAATTTAATAAGTGGTTGGAGGATGAAAGAAAGAATTTCTTACATTAGTGTTTCTTAACATTAGTGTTATCCTAAAATGTAGCTTGAACTGTTCTGAAAATAACTAAGTGCACATGCTGATGATACAATACTCCATATCTCTAGAGAGATATGGAGTATTAATATGAGTATTTATAATGACAAAATATTATAGACATTGTTTTTTCGTCTGAGAGATCTAGAATAATACAGTGCTTTGTTATCTTGGCTTCTAGCCCATCACACTTGAGCAACAGCCCCATCAGTATTACAGCAGAAGTGGGCCATGTCCCAAGATAGCCTCCCAACATCTATCATTTCCAGAACCTGACTGTATGAATCTCCTCTACCATCCCCTATACTCTCATTTATTCCTCTGTACGCCCACGTGGCCTTGTTTAGCCCCCTTAAACCTCATCACCACCTCCCCTCCCTAGTTGCTGTTATATAAACAATTCAGTAGGCAGAAATAATCTCATTGGTGGGTGGAGCTAAAGCACAAGTGCACAATAGATAAATGGCCAAGGAGGAGCTCAAGTCAAAATATTTAAAAATATATAAACGGCATTCAATAATTTTGTTTTTTAAACATATTCTTGAACTTGGCATTCATTAGCTGTAGTAAATTCCTTTTTTTCATTGTGCTTCACTCTATGGCAGCTGTATAAAGAGCCAAAGTCCTAATGTAACCTCCGAGCTAGCCACTGCTCCGCTAGCTTCTGTAACTCAATGTAGTACTAATTGAGTTTATTTCATCTGTCGTTTACTATCCATATTCTTAGAAATGAGTATCCACTACAGTACTTGCTGTTAGAAGTTGAAGCTATTGTGATCTTAACAAAGCTAAATACATTTGTTAGCATACCAAAAAACTGTCGCTCCCATCAAAATTTAGGATTCTACAGTGCAAGTAAAATTCTTTGCACGTTCTGGTCTGTGACCATGTTTGTATGTTGGCCAATTTCTGTCATTGCTCCACCAGCAAAATATGTCCTTTCTTTATTGCACCCATTTAAGTTTAACTGAATCACTGATAATTTTTGTGCTTCCAGAACATTTTCTCCTCCCAGAAATGTTTTTATAACAAAACTTCTTATCTGACTCTTTTCCATTCCTTTTCCATCTTTCCATGCTCCATTTCCAACCTTTTCTGTCAGTCCCACCTCTCATCTTTAATTACTTCCCTACCCCTGCTCCACATCAGTCTGCTCTTTGCAGCTGTGTTGTTCTTTTATATGTGCATCTATTTAAAGATCTAAACTGTCTTGGGCCTGCCAACTGGAGTTGTAGTCAGAAAATATGAGGCAGACTCTGTGAACTGAACCTGTACGGTATGATGTGGCGTCAGACAATGCTCAGAGATGTAGAAAAAGAAAAGTAGGCTACTGGGTAAGTCTAGAATATGTAATGTGTTTATTTAACTGCATCAGTAAGGGTTCATCTGTGGAGGTGGAGATGTTTTTTTTTTAGAATTGAAATATGTCAGTATTAAGATGGAAGTGAATTTATATGTGTGTGCTTTGTATTGTGCAGTGCTCTTTAAGTGTTTATACAATATTTAATTTCCAATGTGTGTGTTCCAGCACTGGGAGGTGTTTAAGGTGATAACAGAGGTATTCATCCTGGTGCCTGCATTGGTTGGACTCAAAGGAAACCTGGAAATGACCCTGGCTGCTCGCCTCTCCACTGCTGTAAGAAGGGCTAGGTGTAAAATTTTTTAGCTCCTCATGCAAAATCATATTTGATCCAGAACTTGACAACTTTCTTTAAGCCCTATGTTTGTTTGACAGTATTTGTTATTATTTGTAGTACCATTATAGATACAGCTATAAAATAGTTATGTGTAATGATAGTTATGTTTTAAAATGATAATAACATACTGAGGAACAGTAATGATGTTTAGGGGTCCAGTGTAAGGTCCATCTGACAATCAAAAAGGAGAAGAACCTACTGCCACTCGTAGTTTGATTTCTTTTCATGCCATAGCTATTGTAAAAGGTCATATAAGTCTGTTGGTCCACTGTGCATTCTGTAATTATTTAATGTGTACTGGGTAATTAAATAAATACTTACAGTGTAATTTATTACTAGGTCTCTCCTAAATGCAAATATTGTATGTTACTTCCTTATTTCCTGTACTTCATTGGTACCCATATGTACAAAATAATTACACTATAATTTATGGACTATAATCTAAAACGTTACCCAAACCCCAGGTTGTAAAAACAAAACATTGTCTTTACCTGGTGGCGTTTCAGTGGTACGTAATTGATTATTTGCTCAGCTCTTAACTCCTAACTTAGACCTATTGTCTACTTGTCTGCCCCTTTGAGATGACATGTAATTGTAACACTTAATTTTGTAACATCTATATAACTTGATTGAAATTGCCTTTTCCCCCACATTATAATTAAAATGACTGGTGGTATCTCCATGTTTTTAGGCCAACACAGGCCAAATGGATGACTCTGGTAACCAATGGACCATGATGTGCAGCAATCTGGCACTTATACAGGTACAACATACCAGTTTAGGCAAAAAGAAGAATCAAATTAACCATTGAGATACTTTGTTTAGGTACCTGTGGTACCCTGTGGTCTAATTTATTTTGTGTATAGTGTTATAGGTGTTATACATAGTATCTCAGCTATTAGTGACACACAGTCTCACATGTTTTGAACTGAAAATTAGTCAGCACTGTGAAATCAGGTTTGTGAAAATAATATTTGTAACTGATGCAACAATTTAATTGAATTTGGAGAAATACAACAAAAACCTATTGCACACATGTTGTACTCTAGTTGAATCTTATAATAATGTCCTGTCTCTTAATTTTCTGCAGGTTCAGGCGACTGTGGTGGGCTTCCTCGCAGCAGTGGCAGCCGTGTGTTTAGGGGCAATTTCTAGAGGGGGGTTTGAACTTGACCAGGCAGCTGTTCTCTGTGCTAGCAGCATCACCACTGCCTTTGTAGCTGCTCTTTCTTTAGGTGAGTAACCAAGAATACTTTCATTGTCAGAAGTTGAATAAAACTGAACATCTTTTACAGTATTTTCCAATAGTTTTGGCAACCAAGTTTCAATTTCCAAACCCTTAACACAAAATGTTATACTCCTAAATTTGGCCTCAAAATTTCACATAACACACAAAATAAAAACATGTATCAAATTAGGTAATACATCACGCAGAAGGTTTATTAAAACTTCACAACAAATTTTATGTTTATCACTGAATTTTATCATCATTGAAATACCGTGCCACCAATCTGGAAGAATCTCTTTAAATCTGGCAAGATAATTTTAAAACACATAGGAAAACCCTCCGTAATTCATCATCAACTCATCATTAATAGAGGAAAATAAGAACAACCCCATGTTTCTATTCAGCACTGTAGCCAGGCTGACAGAGAGTCACAGCTCTAATGAGCCATGTATTCCTATATCCCTCAGAAGTAATAATTTCATGAGCTTCTTTAATGATAAAATTTTAATTATTAGAGACAAAATTCATCATGTCCTGCCCCCAACAGGCAACGATTTATCCTTAAAGACAGGAACCTTAGAAAAAGATGTAAAATCTGATCTATATTTCTTTTCTCCAGTCGAATGTTCTTCGACATTCGACATTCAACAGCTAACTTAAAAAATGTCTTCATCTAAGCCATCAACCTGTCTCTTAGTCCCCAACTAGGCTGCTTAATAAAGTTTTACCCTTAGCAATTCTTTACTAGATATGATCAACTTTCTTTATTAACAGGCTATGATCCAGGGGTTTTAGCCAACTATAGACCTATATCTAACCATCCCTTTCTTACTAAGATCCTTGAGAAAGCAGTCGCCAATCGGTTGTGTGACTTTCTAAATAACAGTAGTTTATTTGAGGATTTTCAGGCAGGATTTAGAGTGCATCATAGCACAAAGACAGCACTGGTGAAAATTACAAATGACCTAATTGCATCAGACAATGGTCTCTGTACTTATCTTGTTAGATCTTAGTGCTGCATTCGACACCATTGATCTTATTATAGAGACTGAAACATTTAATTGGCATTAAAGGAACCGCACCAAGCTGGTTTAAATTCTATCCAATATTATAAAGAGTACGGTCTAGACCTGCTCTATAGGAAAAGCGCAATGAGATAACTTCTGTTATGAATTGGCGCTATATAAATAAAATTTAATTGAAATTGAATCTATCGGATTGATCTTAGTTTGTACATGATCGATCTCAGTTTGCCTAACTTTGGCGTGTATAGAGGATGAATCTTCTATGCACGCCAAAGTTAGTCACGGAGTTCCGCAATGTTCTGTGCTTGGACCAATTCTATTCACCTTTTATATATGCTTCCTCTAGGCAATATTTTTAGGAAACACTCCATAAGCTTTCATTGTTATGCAGATAATACCCAGTTATATCTATCGATCAAGCCAGATGAAACTAATCAGCTAGCTAAACTTCAAGCATGCCTTAAAGACATAAAAACCTGGATCACCTGCAATTTTCTGATATTAAACTCTGTCAAAACTGAAGTTATTGTACTTGGCCCAAAACACCTCTGTGACATGTTATCTTAAGATGACATTGCCCTGGCCTCCAGCACCACTGTAAGGAACCTCAGAGTTATCTTTGATCAGGATTTGTCCTTTAACTCCCACATGAAACAAACTTCAAGCACTGCCTTTTATCACCTACGTAACATTGCAAAAATCAGGCACATCCTGTCTCAAAATGATGTCAAAAAAGCATTTGTTACTTCTAGGCTGGATTATTGCAATTCCTTATTATCACGCTGCCCGAATAAGTCCCTTAAGACTCTCCAGTTGATCCAGAATGCTGCAGCATGTGTACTGACAAGAACTAGGAAAAGTGATCATATTTCTCCAATCTCTCCAATATTAGCTTTTCTGCACTGGCTCCCTGTAAAATCCTGAACAGAATTTAAAATCCTTCTCACCTACAAAGCTCTTAATGGTCAGGCACCATCGTATCTTAAAGAGCTCGTAGTGCCCTATTACCTGACTAGAACACTGTGCTCCCAGAATGCAGGGTTACTTGTGGTTCTTAGGGTCTCCAAAAGTAGAATGGGAGCCAGATCCTTCAGTTATCAAGCTCCTCTCCTGTGAAATCAGATCCCATTTTGGGTTCGGGAGGCAGACACCATCTCCACGTTTAAGAGTAGGCTTAAGACTTTCCTCTTTGATAAAGCTTATAGTTAGGGCTGGCTCAGGTAAGTCCTGAACCATTCTCCTGTCTCCTCCTGTCGCTTTCAGCAGGTACTTCTGCCTCCGGAGCTGCAGAGTTTGGACCTATGATTGCAGGCCTCCTACTGCCCCCATGTTCCTGCTCGATAACTGCTACTAGAATTATTATTATTAGTCTTACTATTATTATCATTATTATTACTATTATTATTTGATTAATATTAATACTACTATTACATTATTATTATAATATGTATATAGCTGTATGCTCTCTTACCTCCTCTCTCTCTCTCTCTCTCTCTCTCTCACTCTCTCTCTCTCTGTTGCATGCTGGGAGTGAGAGTGGTGGTGGTGGTGGTGAGAATTTCTAAATCTAGTTTTTTTTTTCTCTTTTCTTTGTTTCTTTTCTATATAGAAAATACATGATTTAAAAAGGAAACTGTAAAATAGATGAATACTGGTGAGTGTTTGGCAGAATGGCGTCTCTTGATGAGACGCTGCCATTATCACTCCGTAATGGTTTCAGGTGCATTCCTGAGGATAATTCTACTGTGGAGGATGTTTTAATTGCAGTTGGTGATCAGATTGGTCATGAGAATATTGTATCGGCATCACGCATGAATCAGGCTGTTGTTGTTTTCTTGAAGGAACAAAATCTAGTTAGTCGTTTAATAGTAACTGGTCTTACTATTAATGAGGCGTTTGTGCAACTTTCTCCGCTGTATACTGTGACAACAAAAGTTACAGTTTCAAATATCCCGCCTTTCATATCTAATGATGTTTTGCAACGTGAGTTAGTGCGTTTTGGAAAAGTTGTTAGTCCCTTTAAAACTGTTACGCTTGGATGTAAACATTAGGGCTGTCAACTTTAGTCGTTTAGTCGACTAATCGGTCGATGCCGTTTTGGTCGACTGACATTCTCATTGGTCGACCAGTTGCAAAATTTTTTTTTTTTTTTACCAATAAAGAAATTTTCATTGATTTACTCCTTGATATTTATTCCTTTATTAGCAGGTATATATTACTGTATTCTAAAAATAATTAGCCTATGTTTTATACCAAACTTTAAATGCTTTAATTTAGGCTATTTTATAACGGCGCCACAGTTTAGCGCACCACATGAACACTCGGGAACCGCACCTGTGGCTGGCTGCACTGCTGCTTCGCTCCAGTAAGGAATATAGGTAGTTTTGCTGTATTCATTCAGTTAGAACGCTACTTGTTTTGGGCTTTAGTCGAAAAAATGTCCAAGAAATCTAAATCTTTTGTTTGGCTGCATTTTACAAAAAAGACGACAAGACTGTGGAGTGCAAGCTATGCGGCCTAAAGCTAACTTACCATAGCTCAACGACCAATATGACCAATCACCTAAAAGCGGTAAGCGAGATATAAATGTGTCAGACAGCTTTGGACATGACAACAGAGCAGTGGAATATGGCTGAAGACATCACAGACGTTCTTAAGCCCTTTATTACACTGACCGAGCTGTTGTCGGAGGAGGCTAACACATCCCTGTCAGCGGCCTTCCCAATGCTTGAGAATCTAAAAAAATGTCATCTTGCCATCACAGATAACGATAGTCCAACAAAGAAGAAGTTGAAACTTAAGCTTGTGCAGGAAATAGATAGTCGATGGAAACTCAAAGACCGAGTTGTGATGACAAGCAGCCTGTACATTTTAACTGCAGTACTGGACCCGTGCTTCAAACAGCTACCTTTTCTTAATGATGAGAAACGGGATGAGGCCTATTCTGAAGTCGTAAAACTAGCACAAAGGCTAAGCCTCTCGGGAGACAGCGCAGAGCAGACAGGGGATGATGAGGACCCGTTGGCAAAAAAACAGAAAACGGCAAAAGAGAAGGAGATAGCGATGCTTCTTTGTGGACATGGTGCAGAGGATGACCCTGATGAGCCAAGCGCACAAAGATCCTCTTGCGACGAAATGAAAGATTATCTTCAGGACAGAAGTAAAGTGGACACTGCTGGGCCACTTGCGTGGTGGAAAAATAATGAGGAGAGATATCCACGACTTGCTCGGGCAGCCAAACGCCTGCTCTGCATCCCTGCAACCTCCACTCCTGCAGAGCGCATATTTTCCAAAGCAGGATTTATTGTTAACAAGTCGAGGAGCTGTCTTTTACCCAAGAATGTGGACATGTTAGTGTTTTTGGCCCACAACATAAAAAAGGTGTACTAGGCCTGCAGATCTGTAAGTAGCCTTAACGGCTTTATTATGCTGACTCAATAGATTTTGACTCAATTTATTTGTACACTTGACGCGTTTGAAAATAGCCTATATAATGTAACAAAACGAAAATAAATCTATAGGCCTTCCTACTATACAGCCTATTATTATTAGTGTTTTTTAGGCTATTTTGGGTTTGTTTGTGTTTGTTTTAAAACGCCTAGATCGGTTGGACAAAAGTTAACCCATAGCTTTGAAAGTAAAGAAGAATATACAGCCTGTATAATCGAGAGCTTTTGTTAGGATTTTTCATTATTTGGCAGTTTTAGCAGTTATATTTTTTGTAGCGTGTGGTGTGGTCAGGTGCACGATTGTGACGGTCACTATAGACCTAGGACAGTTTACTTTGCAGTTTAAAAAATAACCTAATTTTCAAAGAATTGTATTATTATTATAGTTTTATGTATTATTGATGTTTTTCGTTGTTTTTATAAATGCTCTATTATAATTGTTTAATAAATGTTCAATCAAAAAAGACATCGCGTCTTTTTTTTTTTTTAGTCGACTGATCGTTGCGCAGGACAGGACTTTGGTCAACTAAGCATTTCTTTGGTTGACTACAGCCCTAGTAAACATCTGGCTCTGAAGCACGTTGCATCTTTCAGACTGTATGTCTACATGGTGCTAGAATCACCTGAGAAAACACTGGATAGGGGAAAGTGGGGTGAGTTGTGCCAGTTTTTACTCAAAGTGACTTTAATGTGAGGCCATGACAGTAATGCCTTCAACTTAAGAATGGACATATATTTCAGGATGTGGTGCATCCCTGAGAACAATAACTTTGGATCTGAAATAAATAGTTTCAGAAATATAGCTTTTGGGAAAAAAAGTGGTCTCGTGGCACAACTTGCCCCTGGTGCGGGGTTAGTTGTGCCTTTGGGGAGAATATGTTGGGGTAAATTGTGCCAGTGATTTCTGAAGTAAAACGGAACATTTTAATATTATGAACTGTAATGCTATATGAAAGCAAGACAAATTCAATACAACATTACTTATTTAAGGTTTATTTAGATATTGTCACCATATTAAACTGTTGGAATAAGTCATATTTTGTAGTTTTGGGGAAAACACAAAAAACTTAAATACACAATATGATATTTGTGAATCATTTCAGGCAAAAAGGCTTTGGCAATAGATGCCTGTTGACATACATAGAACGCTATCTGTCAATTATGTAACATATAAGAATAAAGTGACTAGGCTAATTTCTAAACATCCTATTGTGCTACTTAAAAACTGAACAAAACTTCTCTAATAACATAACTGAAATCAGTGTTAGCTAAATTAAACAAATGGCAGGTAAGTCAAACACTGATGAGGCATGCCCATCTCCTCACTTCTCCAGATTATCCCCTGTGGGTATGTAGGTCAAGGTGGTCTGGATCTGGCCTACTACTTAACATCCCACTTGTCAATGCTGCAGGGGAATATAAACATCTGCTCTCTTCTGGATATACCACCAAGTTATTGGGGTGTGGGTAGTTTCTTGAGCACATCACCTCTAGAGATGACTCCTTCATCATTTTCTTTAAATGTAAAGATGGGCTTTCCATCCACAGACTTCTTACCCATTTCTTCTGCCTTTTATTCTTTTTCTTTTCCTTTTTAGCCTTTTTATCTTGTTTTTCTTTGTGTGCTTTCTCCAGCTCCATCTTCTCAGGTGTGTCGGTCAAGATTCTTGTTTTTACTTTCTTTCTCATCATTCTGGGCCTTCTTGCTGTGGCTTTTGGCAAGGGAAGTATGACTTTTGGGGACACATAATTCCCATGGACACCAGAACCAGTTTCATCACTTGATGAGTGCTCAGGATTTGGTTCTGGAAGAGTGGCAGATGGCACCCCTGGGTCTGGACCTGTTTCAAGACCTTTGGCATGGGTTGGCTCCTCATGTGATGGTCCAGGCGGGTCAGCAGCAGCAGCCCTGGTGGACGGCTCTTCTGGGTTTGGCCTGTCTGTTACCATTGATGGGGCATAATCTTCATCTGGGAAGATATCCCTGTTGTATGGGTATATGCCCGTATCTCTGAAACCTGATGTGATGTTTGTAGGGGTCATTGCAGACATAAATGCTTGCTTCACAAGTTCTGCGACCTCGTAAATCGATACGGTTCGACCAGGATGTGTGCGCATCCAACCGTCCGTTGCTCTGAAGAAGTAGGTTTTCAGTGGTCCATAGACTGTTTTGTCCAATGGTTGCAATCGGTGTGAGGTGGCAGGGTGAGCATAACGACACCATTTTCTTTAGCAGTTGTCACTGCCTTCAGTGAGATGTGAGATTTATGGTTGTCCAGAATGAGCAGGACTGGATGATCGATGGAGCAGTTGGTGTGTCGGATGAAGTGCTCCAGGAAGGTGGTGAAGACTTCTTCATTCATCCATCCAGACTTTGTAGCATGACCTATAGACCCTGCAGGTGATCCATTCATGAAGGATTCTTTGAAACGAACACGAGGGAAAATAAACATGGGTGGGATTGCATTTCCAGTGGCATTTACTGCACAGGCCACAGTGACGAGCTCTCCTCTTTCAGCTGATGTAACTGAACCCACTTGTTTCTTCCCTTTCTCTGTGACAATCTGCTTGGGTGTCTGCACTGTAGTCATACCAGTTTCGTCCATGTTGTACATCATGTGTGGAGGGAAGTTATACCTGAAATGAGATTATGAAGGTGGTTATGTGTGTAAATGTCAATTCTGCTACTCAGGGCAGAAGACGATGTGCACTTTTTCCTTTCCTGGCTGCCTCGTGTGTATGAGTGAGTGAGTGAGAGAGAGAGATATGTGATCCTATGATTGATGATTGATGATTACCTGTCCATCACTTTAGAGAGGTTATCAAAGAACTCCCCCACGTTGTGCCTATTAAAGGCAGTAGCTCTTCCAAGAGAGGTTGCTTCAGGAGTGCGGCATGACAAGTGGTGGCGTGCTTTAAAAGCTGTGAACCAATCAGGACCTAGAAAAGGTTAATAGTTTATTAGCATAAAGGGTATCTTCTCTGTAGGATGTGTATGGTGATAACTGATAATGAGCATGTCCTGGGAAAATAATTATCAATGTTCCCTATAACTTTTCCTTAATAAATGCACACTTAACCTAACCTGCTTTTTTCTCTCTGATCCAGCTGGCAGGGATGTCAATGCCATTTCTTCGTGCATACTCAAAAGCCAGCTCACAGCATTTCATGGCACTTATGCTGTGAAACATTGCTGCTAATGCCTTTATATGGTCTGCCAGCTCTGTCTCCATGTTTTCTTTGAAGACTTGGTTGGCAAGTCCTGTTCTCTTATACCCTGTCTTTTTTCTCCTATCCTATCTATCTTCTCCTTCTCCTATTTCAAGGT
The DNA here is from genome assembly GCF_020085105.1 of Siniperca chuatsi. Taxonomy (NCBI): domain Eukaryota; kingdom Metazoa; phylum Chordata; class Actinopteri; order Centrarchiformes; family Sinipercidae; genus Siniperca; species Siniperca chuatsi. Next base: position 8,306,372 of record NC_058051.1, on the reverse strand, counting down.
CATCCTGCAGATCTTCATCTCCCTTGCCACCTGACATATGGTCTTTCCCTGTTGCACCTCTTTCACTGCTCTGTCCATCTCCACAAGAGGAGTTATTGTATATATTATATAATATTATATAGAATTATAGTCTATGAAGCAATTGAAAAAAAAAAAACTTGATATTGTCTTCCTGCAAGAAACTCATAGTGATATAAAGAATGAAATTGAGTGGAATTTGTGGTGGAAGGGACATAAAATACTTAGTCATGGTACAAATTTAAGTAGAGGGGTAGGAATCTTTTTCTCTCCAATCATAAGGGTAGATATTATAAGTACAGAGGAACCAGTAAAGGGTTGTTTATTGGTAGTTAAAGCTAAGATTGAGGGAATGCTTGTTTTTCTAATTAATATTTATGCACCAACAGTGGGACAGGAACGCTTACATTTTCTAAGTATACTCAATGAGAGTCTAAAAAAGTATTCCAGTGAAGGATGTGTTATCATTGGTGGAGACTGGAACTGCACAATAAATTTTACTATAGATCGTAATACTGAAGAACCTCATATACAGTCTTCAAGTGCATTGACAAAACATATAAAAGAATTCCAATTATTGGATATGTGGAGAATAAAACACCCTGATGATAGACAGTATACATGGATTAAGACTTTTAATAATAGAGTTAGTGCTGCCAGACTAGATAGATTTTATGTGTCTAAATATTTCAGTAGTAGAGTAATTGAATGTTGCATTTGTCCTGTAGGTTTTTCTGATCATCATCTAATTATTATGACAATGTCAAATGTTCCTAGAAAATATGTTTATTGGCATTTTAATGTTAAATTGCTTCAGGATGCTGTTTTTTGTGATCATTTTGTTTTCTTTTGGGAAAATTAGAAAAAAGAAAAAAGTTCCTTTGAAAACTTGAAACAGTGGTGGGATGTAGGTAAGACTCAGATTAAAACCTTTTGTCAGCAGTATTCAGCCAACTGTAGTAGTAGAATAAAGAATGCGATTGAATCACTTGAAAAGCAAATTCAATTGATGGAATTGCAGCTTGTTGATGCACATAATTCTGTACTATATGAAGATTTACAAAAGAAAAAAAGAGAGCTAAGTCTAGTCCTAAATGAAAAAGTAAAGGGAGCTTTGATAAGGTCCCGTTTCATGTCTTTAGCAGAGATGGATGCACCAAGTTCTTTCTTTTTTAACTTGGAATATAAGGTGGCTCAACAAAAACAAATGCCATGTCTTAAACTCCCTGATGGGAGGATAACATATAAGACTATAGAAATGAGAAACCATGCTGTGGATTTTTATTCAAGTCTTTATGCTGCAGAAAACTGTGAAAATGACGAATTGATGACACAATATCTTCAAGGTCTTCCTCAACTGGAATCTGAATCTAAAAGTGTCTTGGATGCTAGTATAACATTTAAGGAAATTACTGCTGCTGTGGGACAACTTAGTTCTGGAATATCCCCTGGAATAGATTGACTGCCAGCAGACTTTTTTAAAAAGTTTTGTAATTGCATTGGACATGATTATTTTGATGTTTTATGTGAATCTATAAAAGAGGGTGTTTTACCTACTACCTGTCAATATGCTGTTTTATCATTATTGCCAAAAAAAGGAGATTTAGCCTTATTGAAGAATTGGCATCCTGTTGCTCTTCTTACAACAGAATATAAAATGTTTTCAAAATGTCTGGCAAATAGATTAAAAAATTATTTGGGTCTGGTTGTACATAAGGATCAATCATATTATATTCAAAAGAGGTTTATTATGGACAATTTGTTTTTAGTACGAAACATTATAGACATTTGCAATGGGTTTAATATGGATGTTGGACTAATTGCTCTGTATCAAGAGAAGGCTTTTGATCGTGTTGATCACAATTATCTTTTTAATGTATTGAAGGTTTTTGGTTGTGGTGAAACTTTTTTAAATTTGATACAGTTATTATATAACGGTGCATCATGTATGGTTAAGATAGGGGGCACTTTGAGTCGGCCAATTCCTATTTTAAGGGGTATTAGACAAGGCTGTCCATTGTCTGGTCAGCTATATAGTTTAGCAATTGAGCCATTGCTTATTAAACTTAGAGAAGGACTGTCAGGTTTTAAAGTGCCTGGTTTTCCTTTAGACTCAAATTTTTTTCTCTCTGCTTATGCTGATGACATTACAGTCTTTGTGAATCATACTCAAGATATTAAGTGTTTATCTGAGGTACTCGATCTTTATGAGAAAGCTTCATCAGCTAAAGTGAACTGGGCTAAGAGTGAAGCTTTTTGGGCTGGTAAAGGGGAATCTGAGAATCTCCCAAAACTACCTGGGGGCCTTAAGCGGGCTAAGGAGGGACTTAAATTGTTAGGAGTTTTTTTTGGGGTCAAATGATTTTCAAAAGAAAAATTGTCCCTTCTGTACAGATGTTGAAACAGTTTTTCATTTATTTGTACAGTGTACTCGGCTAAATTAATTGTTTTCACTTTTATCTCAATGGTTTATTGAAATTGGTGAAGCTTTCTCTTTTGAAATGTTTATATATGGTCCAAAATATACAGAAAAAAGGAAAAGTCAGTTGATTTTATTGAATTTTTTGTCTGGTACAGCAAAACTTGCTATCTGGCAATAAAAAAAATAAGTTGTCTGGACAGGGTTCTCTGGATGTGTTGAAGATTTTTAAAGGCTTGGTCGCAGCTCGGCTTAGAATAGAGCATGCCTATTATAAAATGATTAAATGTGTGAAGTCTTTTATGTACATTTGGGGGATAAATGAGGTCCTTTGTACAGTTGATGATGTTGAAGAATTAATGCTTGCTTTTTGATTAATTAATTAATTAATTCATTCTTTTTGTTTTGTGATTTTGTAATATTGTGAAACCTTATTTGTTTTAATAAAGGTGTATTAAAATTCTCTCTCTCTCTCTCTCTCTCTCTCTCTCTCTCTCTCTCTCTCTCTCTCTCTCTCTCTCTACCCATCTGGCAGTGGCAGATGGCCGCCCACCCTGAGTCTGGTTCTGCCTCTTAAAAGGAAGTTTTTCCTTTCCACTGTCGCGAAGTGCTTGCTCATGGAATTGTTGGGTCTCTGTAAATAATATTAAAAACAGTACAGTCTAGACCTGCTCTATATGAAAAGTGCAATGAGATAACTTCTGTTATGAATTTGTGCTATGTAAATAAATTTAATTGAAACGCTTTATTGCAGAGATTTAGATGACAAGGTTAATACCAGTCTCTTATCTGTTCATACTGCATGAAGCTACAGCCAATAGACAGTTAGCTTAGCGTAAAGACTGGAAACAGGGGGAAACTGCTAGCCTTACTCTGTCCAATGGTAACAAAATCTGCCTACCAGCACTTCTAAACCTCACTAATTAACACATTAAACGTTAAATACATACAAAAACTGAAGTATAAAAATAACAAGTGGTTTTACTGGGGGTTATGTGCTGGACTCATTCTTGGCTGGGCGCACTGACCTCCTGGAGTCTCTGCTGGTTGCCAGCAACCTCACGGTCACGATAAGACTCCATCATTAGTGAGCTTTAAAGGTGGCTCTTTTTTTTTTTTTTTTTACCTGACTTAGTCAGGCTAGCTGTTTCCACCTGCTGCCAATCTTTATGCTAAAACAAGCTAACTGTCTCCTGGCTCCAGCTTCATATTAACGAACAGATACGAGAGTGGTATCAATCTTCTAATCTAACTCTCACAATAATACTGCAAAATAAAAAAAAGATACATGATAAGTTTACTCACAATGTTAAACCCGACACCATCAATCAGTCCAGTTCAGCATACAGACCTAGCAAGTTTTCCAGCAAGCAGCAGGTGCATCTATCCCTATATCACCCTTTCCCCTCATGTAATTACTGCATTATCCATAATTTATCCTTACCATAAATGTTCTACTTTTTAGCAGGCGTGATGAGTGAGGGAACGCCACACATTTTGCTAATGTCTTGATTTTCAGTGGGGAGTAACTTCTTTCCAGTTTTCCTCTCCATACAATGCCATTTTTAATTTCTCTATAAATCAGTTTTGTTACATTTCATATTTTGCTCAGTTCTAAATCCAGCTGGTTTAAGTCTTGTTTTTTCTTTTCCAGCAAGCTCTCACTCTGTGAGGCTGGTTGATGTTCTGAAAATGTTCTTTATTGACCAACATATTTCAGCTGAAAGGTTTTATCACCATTATGTTGTCTTGCAACCCTGATGAAAGTTCTCTCCCAGAATAAACTCAATTATTTCTTTCTTTATACATCTTTCCTTTCCAGTCAGCTGGGTTGAAAGTGACAGTTTTACTTTTTCTCTCTGTCTTTCACTCTCTGTGGTCCATTCCTTCCCTGTAGGCCTGGTGATGATTGGAGTGATCATTGGTTCCAGGAAGGTGGGGATCAACCCTGACAATGTGGCCACCCCCATAGCTGCCAGTCTGGGTGATTTGATCACCCTGTCCCTGCTGGCTGGGGTCAGCAGCACACTCTATGAATATATAGGTGAGGAAATACAGTAATACTGGAGGTGGAGTCATGAGGTAGATGAGCTAGCTAGTGTGTCACACTTGTCTGTGCTGCTCTGGTATGTTAAGGTTATCAGTAGTGAGAGCAGTGCCTCCTTGTAGATTATGTACACCAATTGAATATGACAACAACTCACATCTGGTTTTCTCCCAGTAAGCGGACATTTTGAATGTCTTTCTTTTGTAGTAACGAGAACAATGTTATAATGTGATTTTATTATTGATAAGTCATATGAGAGGTAACATTTTGATAGTTAAACAATGTCCTTTTTTGAGTTTGCCATGCTGTTAACCAGAACACAAGATGGCAGTAAAAGTCATGTTTATTTTCTCAGACAGCTCATCATGGTGTGTGTGTATGCACTGAAGTATAGCAATGTAGCTTGCTTGTATGTGTGTGTTCATACTGTATCTCCTGTGTTCACAGTTCCTCTCTCTGTTTAAATTTTTCAAGCTACTTTATGTAAGTGGCCTATCTTGCATATATACTTCATAGTCAGGTGTACGATAAAACTTGACCTGGAGCCAGAGTTAATCACCATTTTTTTTTAACTTGACATAAATATTAGTGACTTTTCATAAAAACCTACCTTATCCACAAGGTGGATAAAATGACAGTGTCACCTGTATAACAAAATGTAAGCCAATACAATATCCCAGCTATAAATAGTACATTTGTAAAGCTTATGATGATGTTTGAGACTGTATCAAAAAGTTGTTGAATTAACATTACTTTTGGAGGCCATAGTAATACTGTGATATAACTACACATATACAGCATCTTGTCATCATTGCATAGTTACGTCTCAACTGTTAATAGTGACACTGATTATTCCATCATTCATGGCCTCTCTGAATGCATACCTGTTTTTTATTTATATTCATTTTTTGGTGGCCATCAATATAAGTAGGATATAAGAGGATGTCAGTTTATTTCTTTACCTTTTCATGCCTGTTCCTGTCCCACAGATATATGGTACCTGTCCCCCCTGGTGTGTCTGATCTTCCTGGCTCTGATCCCACTGTGGGTGATGGTGGCCCAACAGAGCCCTCAGATCAAGGAGGTTCTCCGCTCAGGGTGGCAGCCTGTTATAGTTGCCATGTCCATTAGCAGGTATACACACAAACAGTTTTAGTTCATTTATTTAATTATTAATTAAAACACAATTGTATTTAGCACAATTTATAACTGATGTGTAAAGTGAACTTCAAGACAGAATACATGTGCATCAATGAGAGGGACTCAGGTGGAACGGTGAGGTTACAGGGAGCAGAGGTGAAGAAGGTGCAGGACTTTAAGAACTTAGGGTCAACGGTTCAGAGCAATGGAGACTGTGGAAAAGAGGTGAAGAGGCGAGTGTAAGCAGGTTGGAACGGGTGGAGAAAAGTGTCAGGTGTGTTGTGTGATAAAAGAGTATCGGCAAGAATGAAAGGAAAGGTGTTCAAGACGGTGGTGAGACCAGCGATGTTGTACAGCTTAGAGACAGTGGCACTGAAGAAAAGACAAGAGGCAGAGCTGGAGGTAGCAGAGCTTAAGATGTTGAGGTTCTCTTTGGGAGTGACGAGGATGGACAGGATCAGGAATGAGTACATCAGGGGGGCAGCTCAAGTCAGAGAGGCCAGATTGAGGTGGTTTGGACATGTTCAGAGGAGAGACTGTGAATATATTGGTAGAAGGATGCTGAGGTTGGAGCTGCCAGGCAGGAGGTCTAGAGGAAGACCAAAGAGGAGATTTATGGATGTAGTGAGAGAGGACATGAAGTTAATTGGTGTGAGTGAAGAAGATGCAGAGGACAGGGTTAGATGGAGGCACATGATTCGCTGTGGCGACCCCTGAAAGGGAACAGCCGAAAGGAAAAGAAGAGTGTAAAGTGAACTTCAAATTGAAAAAGAACAGTTAATAAAAAGTAAAACACTTGAACTGTGTATAGCTGAGCTATACACAGCTATAGAACTAAATGGTGTTCAGTAATGGTAAAATAATTTTAGACAAACCTAATCAATTATTTATCAAGCAGTATGTAATTAAATGCAGTCTAAGTTATCTGTGTAGGTTAATGTAATCCATCCTGGTAGTAAGATGTTCAATGAGAAAAATTAATCAGCCCTCTGAATGGGTAATTAAATACATGAAAATAGGATTACCTTTTATCTGAAAGGTTTATTCCATTCTGACATTAGGGAAACCCTGGCAGTGACTGCATGTGGTTCTGATTGCCTCTGTGTTTGTGATTTCCAGTTTTGGAGGTCTTATACTGGATAAGACAGTGAGTGATCCCAACTTTGAGGGCATGGCTGTCTTTACGCCCGTCATTAACGGTAAGCTGATAGGTCTTTAAAGCTAAATGATGCCACAAGGAGTAATCAGATTGAGTTAAATTTGCATTTTAGCCGTTTATTGGATGTTTTTGTCCAGAATGACAATTCAAAAACACTTGCATCATTAAAATTAAGCCATTATTGCACAGATGTTTATACAGCAGTGTTTGGCAGTACAGGTTCTACTATCTAAACAAACATATCACTGATATGTAGAGAGTATGTAATGAACATGGCCAGAGATGTAATCACAATTGTATCGATATTATATTGATACAAAAACTGGAGTGAATGCGGTCAGGGTGGTAAAGGGGAAGGCAGCAGAGGCAGCAGGTAGGAGTCATGCAGGGAAAAATTAGCAGTTCAAATCAAACAAAATATACATGATTACCAGGGTCCCTGCGGATCCTTAAAAGTCTTAAAATGTCTTAAATTTAGTTTTTGATACTCAAGGTCATGAAAATGTCTTAAAATGTCTGGAATTGTAAGAAGGGAGTCATTCAATTTGATCTGAAGCAGAATGAATGAGCGTTTCTATATATTTTTCTTCAGTTTTTATGTTTTATTTTACCGGTATTTTATATATCACAACAATGACCATTTCCGCAACATCTAATGTCTATTTGTTTCTACGTTAAATAGGTAGTGTACACTCTGCTTGGTAGGTTGTGGTAGTACTCCTTGTGTACAGGCTGTGATCCGCATTTTAACCTAGAAGAAGAACATGTTTATCCAGCTTACGATTTGAGGGCTGCAGCGGAGGGGAAAGGGAAACACCAAGAACACGATTCTGCGAGCAAGCAATGCAGGCTCAGCAATGGGTAAATGCAAATTCAATAAGAAGTTCCAGAGATTCGTAAGAGGCGCGATGTGAACTTTGTTGCAAAACATTCAGACTTGGGATAATGGTAAGCACGGATTCTCACATGAAATCTCAAATCGAGTCGTACCTATCAAGTCGTACATTCTTAACGTTACTGGTAGTTTGGCTGTACATATTAGAGATGATTTGTCTACTGCGAATATGGCCGCTCTGCAGTGGTGGAATGTAAATAAGTACATTTAGGCTACTCCTACTAAGTATTGTACTTAAGTACAAATTCGAGGTACTTCTACTTCGCTTGAGTCTTTTCTTTACATGCCTCTTTCTACTTCTACTCCACTAACGTTACATCTCAGCGTCAAATAGTGTACTTTTTACTCCACGCCCTCCACTTTGTCTGACAGCTTTAGTTACTATTTTTCAGATGACAGTTTTTCATACCCATCATGTCCAGTGTAAAACCATGTATCTCCAGATGTGGTGATTTTGAATGTTTGTGATAAACTGAAAGATGAAGTGTTCCTTTATGGGTTGAGAAAATTATCCTACTTCTTTTAAGATGAATAAACAATTTTAAACCCCCCTTGAATTAGCTGGAAAATGCATCGTCACAAAGCTGAAAACAGGCCTGTTTCTCTGAGCTCTGGTTCTCACAGGACAGCGACGCTACAAACACATGCTGATCTTATAGACCATGATGCACTGCTGTAGATTAAACTACACAACAGTATATAAAGTAGTTAAAATTAGCTCAACCTTAAACATCTCCAGCAGTAAAATGCAACATACACATTAATGCAGCAGTAATATTAATCCAGAAACATCATATATAATAATAAAACACTGACAGGACCATTTTACTGCAGAATGAGTACTTTCACTTTTGAAACTTTTAAGTACATTTAGCTGATAATACTTATAACTTAAGTAAGGTTTTGAATACAGGACTTTTACTTGTAGTTGAGTATTTTCACAGTGTGGTATTAGTACTTTTTTACTTAAAAGGATCTGAATAATTCTTCCACCACCTTCAGACCCTGCTACCATTCATCAAACTACCGCCATACAGTTTTATTTTCTTTAATGAGAAGGTAGCTATGTTAGCTAATGTGCACTGAATGTTTCAGTTATTCAAATTCAATGAAACTCAATGACGGTGTATACTGTAGTGTAGTTTGTCGATTTCTTTTGCTGTGGTAATGGTATTATTTTTCCATTTTAGAAGTATTAAAAAGATCTTAAATCATTAAATTTGTACTTAAAAATGTGCAGATACCCTGGATTACTGATTGGATCCTCTGATGGTCAGCTGATGTGGCATGTCCACTTTGAAATAACAACAATAACAATATCAGTCAGATACACTTGATAATATAGTCAAACCTGTTCCTGTCTGTAAAGTTATACAGTTACATTTCGACGTACAGATTGTGCTTTTTGGGTGCTTCTTGTATGAATCTGAGCAGCATACCAAATACTAAGTTGACAGCGCAGCCCAAATCTCAGAAAAGAATAGTAATGCTTCTTACTGAGAGTTCACTGAGATTTAAAGTTGAGTGCATCACTAATGCCCAACAACATACCTAGGCTTCATCAAATGACTTTTTTGATTGATTTCTTTCCTTACAGGCATCTACCTTAATCTTCTTTTCTCACTCACAAGTTATATTGCATGGTTGTGCAGTCGTATGCAATGACGTGACTTATTTAAAAACACTTACAGTAGGTGAGTTTAAGGACGGCCGACATGTTATATTAGAAAGTTAAATGCTATAAAGCATTGCTTTCAGGAACGGTGTAATCAGAAAATAGAACACAGAAGACATATAATAATATAACTAAAAGGATAATGTAAATTTGGTTATTTCTTGTACTGAAAAGTGTCCTGTCCAGTAAGTGAGTCAATATAGGTATCAATACCTTGGTTTGAGGCACAAAGAAGTTCTTATTTGCACAACAGAAGACACTTTTCTCAAATGTTAAATGTTGTCAGATATAAGCAGCTGTACAAAAACTTTGCTTAAATAAAATACAGACTGAAATAGGCACAATTATCATTTAAATCAAGAACTGTGTACTTAGTAATCAGTAAACAAGTCTATGAATTTGGTGCAAGCTCTCTGCACTAGACAGTTTTTGAAAGGGTAGTGATCAGAACGTTCCTTGCTCAAAACTCATTTACCATACATGATGACCTATCTCAATCAGTTTTCTTTTTCTTATTTTTCAAGTTGATTTGAATTACGATTATGAAATTAACTGAAACCACTGGCAGTCTGGAAGGACGGAAACCAGTCTAAAATCATATGCGATACTTTGGAAAATGTTTGGTTCTAATATGTAAGTGTATATGATCTACAGTTCATGGGCTAAAATATACAGAGCTGCCAAAATGTCCTGTAAATGAAGCCTTCAAACCACTGGAACATTTTCAGAAGGACCAGCTATTTCAGATGCACCAAGGCCGTGATGTAATCTCAACAGGCGAAGTTCAGAACAGTTTTGCAAAATGTATGCGTTGCCTCTACAGTACATACCCCCATTGGAGCTCATCAGCAGAGCATGTTTGATATACCAGTTTAAGGACTTAATTGACTGCTAAACTCCTCACCCATACAGCGATTGTCCAATAATAGCTTAGCAACTGTAACTAGGACTGGTCTGTCAAGATTTTGATTTCTCCACATGCCTAAATGGTGTGCATGGGGCTGTAGGAAGAGCAATATGTTAGCTGCAAACGTTAGCGTGTCCGGATAACTAGCTCACTACCTACAGTAGTAACCAAACCCTTTACCTTCACAGCCAAGGAGCATTTCATACTACTCTATTTGGTGTGGCTACAGGTTCACGACTCTGTCCTTTTATTGGATTTGGGGAAGTTTACACTTCAGTCGCCCCAGCCAAACATATATTCACCAAACACATTGGTTAGTCCTCATCCTAAAAGCCCTTTTTCTTGAGACTTTCAAAGTAAAACATATTGTTTGAAAATACAAACAATGAAGCATTATTCTAATCCGTCTTATTTGTCCAATTATGTAAGATAAACAAGCAAACAGGGTTATGTTAGAATGAAATACAAGTCTGATCGTACATTTTTCCTTATCATACATGTAATAGTAGGACTAATTAGCTCTACACTGCAAAAAAAGAAGAAAGCTGTTTTGCTATTTAGTGCTAGTTTCTACTTAACTGGTGAGGATGCTGACTTTTTGTCTGGGACATTTAGCATTAGCCTCAGTCTTATTATTATAATTATTTCATGTATGTAGCCATGAAGTCCATATCTAAGATCGCCTTTATGGGGTTCTTGTTTTAAAACGAGTCAGCTTGGAACATTAAAAAGGCTGTAGACTTGTGTTTGCAACTCATGGAGCTAACATTAGCTTAATTAGCTAGGTAGCTACAGCTGATAAATTCTGCCAGCGACAGTTGTCATTTGAGCCGACGGTCGATGGTTAGAAATGAGAAGCTTTTGTCTTCCTCTGTCTGAAATGAATGACCCATTGTTTCAAAAATTACTAAAACTTTGGAGTGGTAAAGCATAACAACAGTAACTATATGGGGGCTTAGCAAACAATTTAATACATTACATCAAATGTATTACCCATCACAGTGGTGCAAATGCAACTACGATACTGTGGTGGTTACGCATGGTACTCTGTTTTAAGTACACCACTGAAGTCAAACAGTGTCATAGGGTGATGTGTGTCAGAAGTCACATTAAGTGCGTTAGAACCTCAAGAAAGAGAAGAAAGATCATCTCACTTGAGTGATTCACTACAAGACCTAAATGGAGGGATGTATGGAGCAGAAGAAATAATCAGGAGAAGAGGGAAGGGCAAAGAGAGAGAAAACAACATTTTGCAGTGTGTACTGATTTTGGAAACTGACCCATGTGCAATCTCTAACAGTTTCATTTGGCTTTTCTTCCAATCAACTATAGAAATCAGATAATTAAATCATGTCTGAAGGTTACTTTATACACATAGAAAACTCTGTAAAGCCATTTTAGAATGATGAAAAATGCACTGAGACATAGAGAAGTGGAGGCAAAAAAGAAGCAGCCTTCAGAATAAGTGGTTTGGCTGTAAGGTGATGCATGCAGGGATCCACTGAGTATAGGACACAAGTCGATATAAACCACAAATGGTGCACACCCAGTGTCCTGGCACAGCTGACTGCCCCGCCAGCTAATAATAATTAATAACCATTGACTCTCACTGTCACTGTTTCTCATTTTGTTTCTGGCCATCTTACTGCTGTTTCTCAACCTCTCTCTGTTTTTCTCTCATTGCATCACTCGATGCTAAATTCTAAATACACCAATCTGGTTTAAATTTCCCATTTTCCCTCACAGGCTTGCATAAAAACCAGTATTATGTTTTACTAGAAGTTCCCTGAAGTTTTTTCCATCTCACAAAAGAACATCTGTACCGTGTTTTGGGGTAATTACTTGGAAAGGTGTTTGATGTAACTGAATTAGGCACAGACACCCTTATCAACACCAAAATTAAAATGGATTTGAAAACTGGTGGGATCTGGAAAAGTTGTTTTGCATTCAGCAGAAATGCAGCTTTGAAGAAGTGAATAAAAAGGCTCAACTCATACCAGAATGAAAGGATAAAATCTTATATCTCTCATGTTTAACCCTGGTGAGCTTTTTTGTTGCTTTGAAGCATGTCACATCTGGGACTGATTTAAATTTACAAATGACTTATCAAACAGATCAAACTTCTAGACACAAAGTCAGTCAGAAACAAGTTATCTATCAGAATTTCAAAAAAGGCACATAATGGTTTTTGCACAACCAGAGTCACATTTCACTGTCGGAACCATACGGCTGCATGCGGTTGATTTTCTTTACATAAGTGCATGGTTTTGCTCTCGGGCCTTGCTGAGATATCGGGTGGAACTTTTGTATGTGTTCATCTCTAGCATTTTTTTCAAATGCTGTGACTCCACTGGCCAGATTTTAACTCTGCTTTGGCCTGTGTGGCTTATTAAGATGGACTCTGCTCTCTGTAAACCGGGGCCGGATCATGGCTGAGCCAAGCTTGTGTCACTACTTGGCTTAATTTCTGTGCAGGCGATGATGAAAGAGATAGTGTTGCTGATTCTAAAGCTGTTTACTGTCCCTTATGGGAAAGAACTTTCTGTTTTAGTTGATTATGATGATACAAAAACAATATCAGCTTTTCAAATCAATCTGTGTGGGGAAAACAATAAGTCTTTGTCTGACATTTGTTGGGGAACTTTGTTGAACACACACATAATAAATTGTGATGTTTTTTGGTCAAAATGAAGTTGCAACCAGTAAAGTGGTTGCTCTGGCTTATTTCTCCTTCAGATGTTCACTTATTCACTCACCTACTCAGTCAGTGTGTGTACTCTGTCTTTCCTCCCGCTATGTAGGGGTGGGTGGTAACTTGGTGGCCATCCAAGCCAGTAGGATCTCCACCTACCTGCACTTCTGGAGCATCCCAGGGGTGCTGCCCTACAAGATGAGACAGCACTGGCCCAATCCCTGCATTACCTTCTACTCCTCAGGTAACACTGCCACACTTGAATGCATACCTTGGCATCTATATACATAAAATCTTAGGTATTTAACCAAAGTGTAACTTACAAAATAAGTGCAACTGTAGAACAATTTGAATTCCTAGATAGCAGGTGTTTAAAGCAACTGACAGTGGGATGTTGAAATTTGACTTTCTAAAGCAAACTCATTCATCTCCAAAAAGAGATTCAGTTACTTGCATTATGAATTCATAATACATGCACACATTCTGCTGCATGTTAAGGTAACGCTTTAAAGCTGCTCTAATCAGTGTTTTTATATTATCAATGACTGTGTGTAATGTGAAAAGGGTTGCTTGTGGTCACAAACTCACAGAAAATGATCACCTGACTGAAGTTCCCCTCAGCACTACGGAGCTTTTTAGCACCTTTCAACATTGTTTTGGATTTACTCTCTGCAACTTTACTGTTTTGATTCCTTCTTACCACTCTCATCAGGGTCATTTTCAGCAAAAAGCTTGACAAACCCACTCTACACTACAAACCCAAACGGAAGACAGACAAAGTTAGCCACTAGCTGGTGAACTTAATGGACTTAATGGAGCATATAGCAGCTAAAGACCCAGATATTGACCCAGATATTTTTCTCAAGTGTTTGTGGAGACCAAAGCAGAGCTAAAAGGAGAGTGAATATGGACTTGCATTCGTAAGACAACTCCAAATAAATGCTAATGTTGATCTCTGTCTGCTGGATGTGTAAATAGGCAACTGTTTGCTAACACATCTGCTAAAACAACTTTATAAGTTGATAATCAGAATCAAAATCAGAATCAGTTTAAGTATCAAGTAAATTTTCACATAATTTGCCTCTGTGTTGTGGTGGTGGTCAAAATATACAAAGTAGGAGAAAATACAAGTACTGCAAAAGTAATCTAAAATTTACAATAAAAATATGTACAATATATATTCTATAGTGCGAGCTGTACACTAAATAAAGAGAATGAAATGTACAAACATTTGTACAAAACTTTGTACATTTAATATGACAGATGCAATGCTTTCAGCTTGTTCTGCTGCCCCCAAGTGGCCAAAAATGTAATAATAATAATAATATAAATAATGCAGATTTACTGTTATCTTTGATTATATGATAGTAATTAGTTTGGAGAAAACACATACATTTACAGTATCATGGTTTAGTCATCCCTTAAAGTAAGCATATGAATTCCTCTTTTGGTACTGGAACAGTGGGTATAATTTTTGATAACCAAAGAGACCTTTTTCTGGAGTTGATCTCCCTCTTAAGAACTGATTGGATGGATCTGACCCAGAGTAGAACATCTGGTGGAGCTTGTTAAATAGGAGCTGGGCTGGCTCTTGACAGTGTAATTTTTTTTAAACACAGCAGACAGGACTGACTTAAGTGAGGAAAACCCATGCATCAAGTGATCATACTACTAAATTAAAGTAGCGTATCTGTTTAGCAGTCTGAATGATGTACTCTCTTCTCCATGTCTCCCAGGGGTGAACTCCAAGTCAGCACGAGTACTTCTGATGTTGGTTATCCCTGGTCACCTAGCCTTCCTCTATGCCATCTCTCTGCTGCAAGGAGAGGAGGCGCCTATCACTATAGCCTTCACCATCTTATACCTGTGTGCTGCTCTGCTGCAGGTAAACTGAAGGAGTTTCATACACACATTTTGTGAGATGTTTTTCATATTCTCTATTTACTACAAGAAATAGAAGAAAATAAATAATTTATATATTCCTGTCAATGGTAGTTAACATTGAGTGGTTTCTCATGAACTCACTCACATGCCACTCTGTACAAAGTCTGATGACTGGTGTCCACAGTTTGTATCAGTCTGATAAAAATGACTGCTGCCACCTGTTACCTAACTGTGAAATGACCCATGCCAGGTGTTGGTGTTTCAGCAGCTCAGTGAGATAAAAATTTGTTCCAGGACAGAACCAAAAGTACACCACGCCACGGTCACCTTTCTGACCTCCTCCACATAACGTCATCTCAGCTGTTAAGTGTTTGTAAAAGACTCATTAAACATGTAATGTTTGACGGTGTTGTTAGTATTATTGCCCAAAATTAGATGTTGTGTCCTTTGGTACCAAGTCAATGACTGCCTGGCAATCGCCATAATCTCTTGGAGGTTCAAATAAACCTCAGGATTTCATATCTGCCTGAGTCCAGAAAAGCAGAAAAGCTGAGTTAGACCTTGAATGATTTCACTGCCTGGAAGATTCATAGGAAGCTGCTATTGAGATCACTCACCTGGCTGATGTGATAAAATAACAAAAAACATACGCAGTTTCAAAGAGAAACACGCTTATGTTTTAATGTCTTGTATCGACTTGCCTCCTGTCGCTGCCTCTGCCTGCCTGGTCGCCATTGTAAATCAGAACTGGTTCTCAATTGACTTATCTGGGTAAATAAAGGTAAAATAAATAAAAAATAAACATACATATTCATTATAAGCAGTTGAGGTTCACCAGTCCAGTGGTTCATCAACCTTGTTTGTCTGACGTACCCCCACAGCCGTATCAGGTGAACTGAACTAACCTTGATTGACAAGACCCATCATGTTCCAAATATGTTCTTTATGGATTTTAAACTGGAATTAAACACTATTGATTATACAGAAGTGGATATTGTTACAATACATTTTTCATAGAATTGAATTGTTGTCACTATTTAGGTTGGTTTGGTCAAGTTTATGTTTGTACTATTTGGAATGACAGAAGCTGGACATTACAGCCATTTAGCCATTACTTTTAACTGTCTATTTAAACTGGTTATCCATCACTTTTAGCTAACTATTGGGAAATCATGGCACAAGGCTTGGGATTTGGTGCTCATTGCTTACATATATGAACATGCTGGGGATTGCAACTTTAAAAATGTAAATTTCATTTTTTCCCCATTATAGCCATGTTTTTTCTCTCTCTCTCTAATCGCAGCCTTTTCAGCTCAGTTTTCTTCTCCCTCTAGGTGGCCATCCTCCTTTACGTTGCTGACCTCGTCATCCGTGTGATGTGGAGACGGAGTTTGGACCCTGACAACTTCGCCATCCCCTACCTGACTGCCCTGGGGGACCTGCTGGGCACTGGCTTTCTGGCCCTCTGCTTCCGCTGCATCTCACTGGTTCAGAGCCTGGGTCTCTGAATTTTTCCCCTTTACCCCAGAACTTTTAGCCAGCCTCTCTTGTTTGCACCATTTTTGTTACATTTACACAGAGATGCTTTTGATTGGACAATCTGATGGTTATCACTGGGCCAGTTCATACAGAGTAATCTGTCTTTGTCACAAATTCAAACCTTTACAACAATGGAGAGACGGCACAGGTGACAGCCGCCCATTTACACCCATCGATCTGGGTGAAGGGTTTGCTACCTGAACACATCCAGCCAATCTAATTATTTTATTTGAGGGCAAAATACTTCAAGGTATTAAGGCATTTTAGTTCTCTGTCCTTTAGAGTATCTACTTCAGTATACAGATTTTTAATTTTGTAATCATTCCTTTTTATCTGTCAGTTTTTTTTTTTTCCTGCACAACTAAATATGAGTTTGGTGGCTCTGTGCTCACCTAGTCTCTCAGCTCCTCTCTTTGGCTTGATCCGAGGAATATGTAGCAATTTTACATCATAGCAGCAAGACTGAATAATTGGTCTGTTTGTGGATTTGTTTGAACTTGTGGATTGAATAAACAGACTTAAAGCAGTCCATGTTTGGATGGGCTGTACTATGCATTAATGCTAAAGGTTGTGGAGGATGACATATGTAGTATACTAACTTTAATTTTCAGTGATTGTATGATGTATATGAGTTTGAAATCACAGTTTATTTAGAATAAATTAAGAATGAATGGGACAGATTTAGTTTTCATGCAAATCACATACCTGTAACACACACCTATGTTCTGACAGTGTCATGATGCAGAGAACAGTGCAGATCAAACTTCACATAAGTGGAAACTGATTTTGTGTAGAAGGTGAAGGTTCATCATCAGTTGGTATACTGCACCTGAAAAAAATAATGGGAGATAACATATTTGGTTGTTGTGTTTGTTGGAGAACCATTAACCAATGTTTTAGTGAAATGAGGTTAAGAGCCAAGCAGAACTGACCACAAACACAGTTTGACTGTAGGAGGGTATCCACCAGCAAGTTCTTGACAGCTATAAATTATGTGTTTGTATCCATAATCCCTACTCTGATGGCACCTACATGTACATACATGTTTAGAATGGAAGGTTTAATAAAATCAAAATCCACTAAAACCTTTTGAAATTGTTCGACATTTTTGGAAATACTCTTCGCTTTATGCCACATTTACATAGATAACAACAAAAGCAATAATAACGTGAGAAGATTGATAGAGAGCTACAATGAAACCAGAACTTCGGGTTCTGTTCTAGAAGTAAGAAAACCTCATTCAAAATCCCACTGACATTGATAATAACGCAAATAACAAAAAATACAGCCTTGAAATAACATCACACAACAGTATGTTGTGTGGTTCACTCCATATGTCTAGAATAATTAATAATATTTTATTATGACTGAGTCCAGTATCAGTTCAGACATGTCTTTAATAAAAGCAGGACAAAGAGGAGCAAACAATGTAGACATTTTAAGACAGCAGAGATTACAGCTCGAAAGTTGACTTAAGGAAAAATGACTTAAGAAGACAGTGTTGTGGTGATGTAAGTACTCACGTGTAGTTTTTTTGTATGCTAACAAATTACTTGTTTAACTTCTAATAGTAACTGCTGTAGTGGATGCCAATGTGTCATAATATGGACAGTAATCCCCAGGAACACATTTCATGTTTTCAGAAAGACAGATGAAAGAAATGCTGAATGTGAGATTACACTGAGTTATAGACGCCAGTGGAACAGAGGCTAGTCTGGATGTGATGTCTGGACTTGGGCTTTCTATACCACTCTTATGTCTTTATGCTAAATGAAGTTAGCGCCAGCTGGCAATTAACTTAGCATAAAGACTGGAAGCAGTAGAAAACATCTAGTGTGGCTCTATTCAATGTAAAATAAATAAATAAATAGTAATAAATAAATAAAAAAAGTTGTGGATTTGCGAGTAGTTTCATGCTGTAACTATTTCTTGCACAGGCCAGTGACTTTAGGAGTCACCACTCGTTGTCTGGCAATAGTTCCAGCACGTAACTGATGAAACCTCAACATGTTTACATTTTTACTAATTAATACATCACATTAATTAGTAAAATTTAGAGGTGCTGGAAGGCAGATCTTTAAACTTTGGACGAAGCCAGGCTACCTGCAACCAGTCCTTATGCTAAGCTAAGATAACTGCCTGCTGGCTGTAGCTTTATATTTAGCGTACAGATATGAGTGGTATCAATCTTCTCATCTAACTCTTGGCAAGACAGTGAATAAGCGTATTGCCCAAAATGTAAAAAAAATTATTATTATTATTATTATTATTATTGTTAATTACACTTTTAATGAAGTATGGCAAAATACCTGATTGCAAACTTGCACTTTTGTTTTAATAGCAGTCTAAGGAAAACAAAGTTAATGTCAACTGTGTCTTATCTAAAACCTCATCTACAACTACGTCAATGTCATAAAATAGTAGCTTTGCTAGTAGCGTTGTCTTTTGCTTTCTGTAGGTAAAATTGTGTACTAAACTTCAATGTTAACACTTCCACATTATGACTTTAGGCTTTTAAAATGCCTTATTTTCTAATCTTGCTGTGTTCATTGTCACCTGAGCTTCCACACCTACAGTATGTTGTCTTATGTGTGCACAAAGATGAAGTGTGGAATCAAAAATGTGACAAATGTTTGGTGTGTGTTTTATGTGATTTTGTGGCTATCAATGGTTATATTTTAATAAAAACCAACATTGTAATTAAATCCATGTTACTTTGCCACCATCACCTAAATCAGTCAAAAAAATACAGTATGTATATGATTTTATAATTTCTTACTTTGGGGCCATCAGGTGGAAGTATTAATAATGACAATGTCAACCATATTTCCCAGAAAATCTAAAGAAAATTCATCTTAATGGGCACTCAGGTTGAATTGACAATGCACATAAAAACAGGTGGATGGAAACACAGACTGTGGTATGCACCAGTTGCACTATATAATTTTCTTCCTGAGATATTTTCATTTTTTATAAACAATAATTTGAAAGATGCTATGATCACCTAAAATTCGATACAAGGTAGCTTTAAAAAAAAACGTTAAATTATGGATGTTTTTAAAAATCCTTTGTCAGCTACATGACTCTTGAAATGCTGCTTTTGGACAGATTGTGCGGCTACCCATAAGCAGTTTACTGGCTTACCATACCATCACAGGAAAAAAACTGCCTTTGGGAGAATATCTCTGAGACTGACTTCAACTTTGTCTGTGATGACAAACAAAAACAACAACAAACAAACAAACAAACAAAACATAAACACACACACCCAGTGATGCTGTTAAGGGAATGTATTTGTTTAAACTTCAAGGTAACCAGCCAGTCAACCGTCAAATCAGCAAGTGCACTTCAGTCATCACATTCACAGTTTTATGGCACAAGTAAACTGGAACATGAGAGATTCTTTCAGATTGTGCTCTGTTTACTATTTCACAATAACTCACCAAGTCTCAGGTATGACTAAAGGAACATTTCTACAGAAATGACTGGAGATGTCTGACTAGCTGTGTTCAAACACAGCAGCGTCTGGTCATTTTATATGGATATACAGTATGTTTTATCCCTTTGAAAGTACAAGTTACTTGTTATATGTATTCTGTATTTCCCAGGAAAAAAGGAAATTAAAAGTAAAACATTTTGTGCAGCATTTCATTGAGCCATTAGGAAGACAAAACATGAAGGGTGTTTGGGTTTTAGCAAGTCACATCTTGCAAATTATGGCTTAAAATCACACTGCTACACACAATCTTGTAACCTATGGCTGCAATCACAGCCAGACAGAAAAATAAAATGTGGCAAGTATTATAGCACAAATTTACAGACTGAATAAGAGGAAGTAATTGATAAAGACAGCTTATAACACATTACAGATACTCACACAGATATTGCACTTTTCAAAGCATGACTGCAGGCATAAAAAGAAAAATCAATCTTTCCAGAGTGGGCCTCCCTAACAGTGTTCTTCAGCAAGATAAATATTTTATTAAAGAAATCTGGAAGATAAAGAGATGGAATTAAACAGTTTCCTACTAGTTCAATGCCAACTTGTCTTAACATGCGCTAGCACGCTTTTTGAGCAAAACTGGAACTAATATCCTGACTGCGGGGCATGTGTTTTTTAATGGAAATATTTTGTGTGTTGTGGTGAATTCTTGTTATTCTCAGGGATAACTAGGTGGCAGGTCCAGATGAATCCCATCATTAAATGTTTCAAATTCACCCAGGCTAGATTGGTATCTTGTTAAACAGGGTAGTCCCAAGATGTTCTGAGGAGCGGGCAACAGTGGTCTGGTAGGCTCAATTCTAACTCCACACGCCCAGATTTTTTTCATTTTCTAATTTGAGTCTTCAGCCTCAACTGACACTGACTTAAGTGCAATTTATTTATCAGACTATGTGATTTTTATGCTCTGGAGCCACAAAAGGCTCTTTATCACATTTGCAGTACACCTGTAAACGGACTTCGATGTGTAAAATAGGTGGAATTCCCCTTTAAACATTTAAGACTGTATGAAGACATTTGTTAAAACTAATATTTTCACAGTACAGGCCATTAATAAACATTTTCTGACATTAACCTCCATATTATTACCATAAATTCCGTCACATTTTCTGAACAATGCCCTGTAGTGGAGATGACTGTAGGTGGATTAAAAAGAAAAGAAAAATAAATAAAATTTCACCGAACAAGAGAAACCCCTCCTTTCTTTCATAAGATTTTCACAAAATCATGAGCCCTAATCCTTACTACCACACACAGATATTGTACTGTAGGTGCTTTGATTGAATCAGCTGTGTTCAGTTTCACAGTCAGCACATTCACCTGTATACCCATACAAGAGGAGAACCTGCTCCTCTGAAGTGGGATTAAATTTATGGCTCATTAATTCTCAGAAAAACAAGCCATGGGAGAATTTTTACGGTAGTGGGCACTGCAGGGATGCTGGTACGGCATACTACATGACCACACAACAAAATTAAAATTTTGGGAACAACCCCTCTGCATTCTGTTAAACATCAAAATAACACATCGTTTACAAACTGGAAAGCAAACCAACATAGGACAGATGCTTCTCAGATTACAGCACAAACTGACTTTTCTTCTCAGGAAGAAATGTGGTTTCATTTAGACAGTTTCATTCACTGAAACCAGAAAATCAAGTCCTTCGCCACAGACCTTCGTTTTTGTTGGAGTCATAGTAACAAGTCAGTGCTTGTGATTGACCACTCTAGGCAGGGATGAGTCCATGGATCATCACTAACATAAAGTCTGAAGGGGATTTAAAAAGGAAAACAGTGCACTGATGGCAATCCTCTTATCTCTGCCCCTCAGCGAGTCCTGAGGTACTCTGGTGTGGAGTAGTTGAAGAGCAGGAAGTCCATTCGATATAGGTTGAACAGTTTCTTCTGGTAGAAGGGACTGATATGCTTAAAGAAGCGTGCTGCCATGTTGCCATCAGTCCTGGTGCTCTTACCAGACATTGGAAATTGAAGCGTCCCCTCCACTCCAGCCAACCTGAGCACAGCCTGAGCATCTGGTGCCAAAGTCTCGTACTTCCCCACTACGTCATAATGGATCAGGCAGGGGTGGCAGAGGGAGTGAACCCGCTCCCAGTGCTCATTAAAAGGTTCCTCCCGCTGGGTCCGAGGGTCCACGAGGTACTTGACAAACTCGTGGAAAGAAACGTCATTCCCTTTCTCTAGCGCTTCAGGCTCCGGATCGGGCCGGTGCTGGCGGATGATCTTGGTTCCGTAGCGCTTGTGGAAAGCGGTGTTGTAGCTTCGAGTGAATTTGTTCCGGTAGGCAGACACCAGGCGCTCAAAGGGCTCCCGCACGAAGATGAACTTGAGGTAGTTGCGAAGGCGTTGGTTAATCTCAGGGACTGAGAACTCAGAAAGTGTGCGGAGGTTACCTGCCACATGGGCCTCATTTGCAGGGATGGCAAGGGGGTCAGTATAGCGGCCGTCACTGGTGAGGACCATAAGAACACGCTTCCAATTGGTGCAGGCTACCTGGAAGAAAAAGAAAAAAAAAAAAAAAGGAGGACGATTTCTTTCAAACCAAAATACACATGCATACATGGAGAAAAGTGAGAGAGGCAGTGTTTATACACTACAACAAATTTGCATCTCAACAATCTGAACTATAAATACATCAACTGAATAACATTTTAAAAACCACTTATGGCAAAATATTTTGTAGTCTGGAACAGGGGTTTTCAGTCTCACACTGTGGGGCCCACCAACACAAAATCAGGACAACTGCACCCTCTCAACCCTCCTCCTTGTCAACACGAGGTATAATGTTGCCATGGATTCAGTGACTTACACTATGGGCTACAATGTTTTGTTTATACGTAAAGGACATCTGAGATAATGATATTCTTGGAAAGTGTAGTCACACTGAATCTAAAAAATCGCAAACTGCGAGCCAAATCAGCAGGCCAAACTACAATATTTAACTTCCAGTTGTTTTTAGAACACCGGCATGCACCGGCCTCTTTCATCTCACACATTATCATTACCCCCCAAAGAAGGCGCATCTCAGTTTGAAAACCTCTGTTCTAGAATTCCAGCTGCACTGCTTAAACTCATGGTAACCAACCTTGGGTACGTAGCAGTAAACAAGGTTGTGTTTATCATCCACAATGAGGTGTTTGAGATTCTCAGGCGAAAGAACCTGCCGCTTCCTCATGTGGTTTAGACATGCCTGCCCCAACAGCTCCCTGCGGCCTTGGAGGGACCTCTGAGCTGCCAACAGCTCCAGCTGCTTGTAGGGATGTGATCAAGACGATGCAGGACCAATGAAAGAGGGCCCAAATGTGCGAATGAGGGAGGAAGAAGCAGAAATAGAAAAACCTTTTGACATTTGTTGAAGGCAAGTTGTGTAACCAGAGCAACACATATATGACTGTTTAGTAATCACAAGCCAAATTCAGGTGAGTTTTAATATTTTGAGAAGAGTGTATTTCTCATTTATCTTATATTTTACAAAATAACAGCAGTTTCATAACAACATCATCATTCATTTGAATCTGTGTTTCTGGCCACCTGGCAAATGGAAGTCCAATATTCACTTTCTTCTAGCTCTGTTTTTGGTCTCTACCAATGCTTGAAGGAAATATCTGGCTCTTTAGCTACTAAATCTTCCACTACATTCCCTATGTATTTGCTAACTGTGTCTGTCTGCCATTTGGTGCTAATCATATAGTGTTCAGTTGTTTTTTTATAGCTTTTTCGCTGAAAACAACTGCCTGGTACAGCCAAAAACGTTAAAGCTGCAGGCCATTCGAAACAATGAGTTGAAACTCGCTATAAAGTAAAGCTGAGGTGAGCTGCAGATTCAGGTGATAATTCTCTGTACAGTCATCACTACGAGCGACCCCTTTCACATTGTTGCATTGTTGTCACATTGTCATTAGATACTTTGTTATCATAAAAATTTCAATAATCAATATAACACTTCAATTACCCTGATGACATTATCAGGGTTATTTTCACCAAGCTCCAATGGACTCTAAGCCCCCCAACTTTATGCAATTGTAATACTAAATCACTGGAATACCCCTTCAATCCTGCCACCTGGTTGTAGGAGGTTTGGTATTTGTGCTGACATGAAATGTCTGCTTCTAGTAGTATGAGTGGAAATTCTGTAATGGATACGTGTAATGGCTACTGCATTGCATAGGCTAATCCAAAATTACTCTGGCTGCAAGGTGAACTCAACAATGGCCTTAAATCAATTCTCCTAATCATATACAAGCCTTAAACGGTATGTGACAATAAGCAACATAAGATAGTTCAGTGTTCAGGTTAATGTAACTTCAATTCAATTTATTTATTTATTTATATATATAGCGCCAATTCATAACATAAGTTATCTCATTGCACTTTTCCTATAGAGCAGGTCTAGACCGTACTCTTTATAATATTAATTACAGAGACCCAACAAATCCCACCATGAGCAAGCATTTGGCAACAGTGGCAAGGAAAAACTTCCTTTAAGAGGCAGAAACCTTGGACAGAACCAGACTCAATGGTGGGCGGCCATCCGCCGCTGCCGTAACCCTAAAAGTTACTACACTACAGGCCAGCCTTAAACTGACATGACAAAACTGTCATGAAATTAGATTTTCTGAGAAATTTGGGAATATTACTAAACTTGTTCTCCAATGTCAGTAACTTTTCCATAGCTAATGTAATGTTTGTGGTTCACATCTGCAAAGACCTAAAACCTGGACAAACAAGCTGCTTCTACACTATATTTTTAAGATGTAAAAAGTGAAATGCAATTTCAGTAAATGTGACCTTGAATTAGATAAACCCAGACATACAGCAGATATCTGCGATCACAACAAATACACAATTTTGTGGTAGATTTTGTGTTGGAGCTCAAGTAAAGTAAAAGTAAAGTAAACTTAAGATTTGGAAAACCCATTAAATTAAAGAAAGACTACGAGTCTACAGCCATGCTAGCGCCTCTGTGATGCTGTACTTAGGCACAGCGGTGTATTGAGCTCACAATGAATCATTACAAAGCTGGCAAAGCCTCTAAGGGATTGACAAATAGATGTTTTATGTGTGTGTTCTCACCTGGTCTCCATTGTAGAGGGTCTGCAGTGGACTTCTCCTGCTTTTCCCTCGTCTGCTGCCTGTCTTCACACAAGGTTCTACAGTTAGAAAGACCAAACAAACATCGATGTGATTACAGCTGCTCTCCATTTTTTCAGTTGCCTATGCAGCAGGAAAAAGAAAAAAAAACACCCCACCATTAATAGGAGAGTTCTACTTCCCACTGTTCCAGTTCATTTCTCACTTTCACAGGATTTATGTGAAAATGCGAAATGGATAACATAACAGTAAATCTGTTACATGTTGTGTTTTATATGTCAGCAAAACAACGTTTGGTAAATGATAAAATGTTTTACACAGCACTCAGAATCAAAGTTACAGTGCATTCCTGTTAGGATAAAATGTTGAAGAGAAAGGAAGAGGAAAGGTTAAGATGTCACAGAAAGAAGTATACTACATCCTAGAGGTTCAGAATCAGAAAAGCCCATTGAGCATAGAAATATATGTTCCAGGTAGAACTGAATATAATGAATGAGGTGTCTAAGCTCTCAGTCAACAGCACTGCAGTTGACATTTTAAGCAGCTAAGCCTTCCGCAAACTCAGGATGCTTCCTCAGGAAGCTGGAAAGTAGGTCAAGAGACATGTGTGGAGGTTCTACTCATATTAATGGTTTATTGGCTGTTTTTAAGCATAAACACTACATGATGGAGAAGAAACACTTAAGTGTTTCATCCATACTGATATCTCGACAGGAAGACAGGAAAATGGTAAAGTAAATGTCAAATATAGAGCTAATTTGTCAGCAAAAATGATCAAGCTCCTGTTTTGAGTTTGATACTGTGAGCGACGATAAATGGTTTATAATTCCCATTTCACTAGCAGATACCATTGTCCACCGGCATACCGGTGGTGTGCAACTGTTTAAGTGCCATTTATTCTTAGTGGTATGCAACTTTGACTAGTGCTGTGTCGTTGCTGTTGACCAATTTATGGCACAAGAAAACGGTATTTCACTCCTCTTCCACTGCAATATACTACTCCCCAGTGGCTTATGTCAATTCTTTACTGGGACCGCTGCTGACTATTGGTATGTCGCTCCTGTGTGTTACATGAAAAAGATATGTCTCTGTTGTTCCACCAGCAGATATGCCACTGGCCATTGACTTTATGTTCTACTGACATACCACTTCTTACATTAAACAAAACAAACAAACAAACCTTTATCCAAGACTGCACTCAATGCTTGCTGTTGTTATCTTAGCCATACGGCTAGCTCCACTGGTTTAGCCATCAGAAAAGTGACAGTTGTCTTCAATAAGTGGATATCTTCCAGTGTTGTGGCATTATATACAAGTTTTTACACAGTACCTACTGGGGCGGAGAGTTGCATTTCTACTGGTGGATACTATTTTCATGTGGCAAACAGCAGCGACATACCAATAGTCAGCAGCAGACCATACCAGTAAATAATAATGGCAGTCGAATAGCAGCAATTTTGACCACTACTCAAAGTGCTATAATAAGAATCAGCATATGACACAAACAAGAGTGGCACACCACTGGTATGCAGGTGGACAGTGGTATTGTCACTGTGGGTTGTGCAAGGCAATGGGGATTGGACCCTGACAGATCAGGCAGACTGGTGCAGATCAATGATTTATTGTATATGAATGAGCTTGCAGGCAAGTACAGGTAGGCAGGTTCTGGTACTGGTTGACAAGCAGACAGATTCAGGTCCAGGCAAGCAGCAAAGTCAGGTTGAGGTTGCTTAAAAACCAAAGTGCAAGGCACATGGCAACTAGGACTAAACTGGCAAAGGAACAAAAGGATCTGGACTGGTATATATGGTGAGTGGCTGATGAGGGAATGAGATGCAGGTGAGGAGGTAGGCGGGGAAGCTCAGGTGAGGGAAATGAGGCGAATGCAGTGATTGCAGGGCAGATGAGGGAGAGTGGAAATAGGTGGAAGGTCAGGTGACTAGGACTGGAGGGAAAGAGGTTATTGCAGGGCAGGAGAAAGTGGCTGGATGTTGGAGTGAGATGATTAGGACAGGAGAAAAAGTCAGAGGGCATTCGGTGGACAGGACAAGAATGGCAATGAATGTGTTTAAGGAAGTGGGAATGCGGCTGGAGGGAAGGACTCAGGAGCAAACTGTAAAAGGTGTAACAGGCCAGTGAAATCAGAATCAGAAATACTTTATTGATCCCCGTAGGGAAACTCTTTGTTACAGTAGCTTGCCTATACGTCAGTGCACACAGGAGAAAAAAATGGCAGTGATAAGCCATTTATAAGTCGCACACAGCATCTGCTTATCATAATAAGTGGTATATATCTAGAAGGCACTGACCTAGTCGCATCTCCGTTAACTCCTCGAGATCATCGAGGATCACTGCTACACGCCATTCAAAAATGGCAAAAGTGGAATTACAATTCCGGGCGGGCAATCCCAGAAGCATGTGGAAAGGGCTAACAACTATGACAGATTACAAGCCCACCCACCTACCTACCCTCCTTGTCAAGTGCTGATGCGTCTCTAGCAAGTGAGCTAAACAACTTTTTTCACACCTGTCACCCTTTCTGAGCATGACGTCAGGAGGGCTTTTAAACATGTGAACACCAAGAAAGCAGCAGGACCAGATGTATCAGTGGGCGGGTCTTCAAACTATGTGCTGACCAACTAGTGCCAGTGTTCACAATGATATTCAACCTGTCCCTGGCTCAGTCTGTCATACCCACGTGCTTCAAGAAGGCCATCATCATTCCTGTGCCCAAGAAAACAAGACCAGCCTGCCTGAATGACTACCGCCCAGTGGCACTCAACTCTGTGGTGATGAAGTGTTTTGAACGGCTGGTCAAGGATTACATCTGCTCCTCACTACCCAGCACACTGGACCCACAACAGTTTGCCTACTGTCTAACCAATCAACCGTTTTTTTTTTTCTTCAATAATGTATTTATACAGAATTACACAGTACACATACATCATTGTTTATATAAGCATAATACCATATAAAGAATAAAGACATTAGACAGACAAGACAAACAAGATAAACAAGAGAGGAACAGAAGACAGGACCAAAGAAATAAGACCAACAATGTTGATCCTTGACTTCCTGATGGGCAGACCAAAGGTGGTGAGGGTGGGCAGACACACCTCTTGCTGATGACACAGCATATGACAAATAAACTTGATTGACTGATATGCAAGTGAAATTGGAGCGATAAGCCGTTTATAAGTTGCACACAGCATTTGCATATCATAATAAGCAGCGGCATATGTCGATAAGATTCGGTACATGCTGGTGAGAAGTGTCATGACAGTGGAACGTGAGTGACATACTGTTTAAGTGCCATAAGCCGGTAGAACGACCTATCACAAACCAACAGAGACATACCACTCAGAATAGACACATGCCACTAGAACAACAGAGGGATCCCATCATCCACTTTTTGATCTTGAAAAAAACACAGGAGTGATCAGAGAGAGCAACATCAGTCACCACAACGTTAGAAATACTGAGACCTTTTGTGATAACTACAGTGGTGTGAAAAAGTGTTTGACCCCTTCCTGATTTCTTATTTTTTTGCGTGTTTGTCACACTTAAATCAGAATCAGAAATACTTTATTGATTCCCAAGGGGAAACTCTTTTGTCACAGTAGCTCGCCTTTACGTCAGTGCACACAAGAATAGAAGTACTAGCAAAAAAATATAATACACTATAATACAGGTCAGAAAATAAATTAAGTACAAAGTGGGTATAAGTATAAAATAAAATAAGTGTGAAGTACCAAGTGGGTTTACCTGTTGATGATAATAAATGTTTCAGATCATCAAACAAATTTAAATATTAGTCAAAGATAAAACAAGTAAACACAAAATGCAGTTTTTAAATGAAGGTTGTTATTATTAAGGGAAAACAAAATCCAAACCTACATGGTCCTGTGTGAAATAGTGATTGCCACCTAAACATAATAACTGGTTGGGCCCCCTTAGAAGCAACAACTGCAATCAAGTGTTTGCGATAACTTGCAATGAGTCTTTTATAGCGCTGTGGAGGAATTTTGGCCCACTCATCTTTGCAGAATTGTTGTAATTCAGCCACATTGGAGGTTTTTCGAGCATGAACTGACATTTTAAGGTCATGCCACAGCATCTCAATAGGATTCAGGTCAGGACTTTGACTAGGTCACTCCAAAGTCTTCATTTTGTTCTTCTTCAGCCATTCAGCCAACTCTCTTTTAAGAGGCAGAACCAGACTCAGGGTGAGTGGCGAGAGAAAGAGAGAGAATTAATAAAAATAGTAATAATGAGAGGCTAATGACTAATATTTAGTATAGTATTAGTATTCCTTTATGTATTTATTTTTATTTCTAACCCTTAAGCCACACACATGTGAAAAGGTTTCTTTTCATCTGGAGTGCTTTACTTTTCTGGAGCAACCTGGAGGAGATGGAGCGGGATTGCAGCTTTTACAAAAATAACACTATAAATAACAAATACTGATTATGTTTGCACTCTGCAGCATACACAACTTGAAGTTGTATTTTTCTTGTTTGACAATCGCATTTTGCAGTTTCTGTATAAATTGCTATAGTGTGTAGGATAATTTTCACAATTTTTTTTTACTCAGTTTGAACTCAAAGTTTTTCAAATTGTGTAATCTAGTTGAGATGTAAAAGGATATATCAACTTCCAGTTTCTTCAGAGATTTAAATTAAGTGTAGTATAATTCCCAGTTTGGCTGGTGTATTTGTGGTAGCTCAGATTAAATTATGTGGCACCTTTTAATTCAGAGGTGAAAAAAACTCAAAGCATTTTTTTCCCAGATATTCTTTTTTGCTCAGATCCAGGTAGCTCAGCAATACAGTTAAATCATAACTCAAAATAAGCATTTACTACTGTACTAAATCTGAGAATGAATGACATTACATTTTTTCTAAAAAAAAAAAAAATCTTAAGACATTTTCCCTTACATTGCCAATAGAGTGAAAAGAGGTAGAATCATGTTTTGAGTGGAGTATCCCTTTTAAATTTTGTAATACTGTCACCGCAAAAAAAGAAAAAATATACAGTGATATAAATATTCACCTACCCCTAACATGTTAGCATGCTGATATTTGCATTTAGCTCAAACCACCACATTGTAGCACAGTCTCACAGAGAGTAGCATGGCTGCAGTATCTATACTTATGATCGATACCAATTGTGTGTTGCTCTGTTTTAAAGAAATAGGATTTTTCCACTTGATTTGTAGATATGTAACTCTATAAACTTTACTATAAAATCCAGCTAAAATCATTCTTTCTTAAGTTCTACGAGTCTATATATAAAGATCTCTAAGACTACTGACAGCACAAGACATCAGCCAGCCTAGAGGTTCTCTTCCATTAGCAGTGCTATCTTTTGTTGTGTATAAAAAGTTTAGCATAACTCAGGAATGCTTTTAATATCCTTTTATAATGCATCAAAGCTTTCTCTGTGAAATTCAAAAGTACATTTCAGAGGCCACTCCATTCTGATCATCATAAACCACATCTTTTTCTGTCATGTGTTCTATCACATGCACCAGAAAACCACCACTTCCTCTCAGACCCAGGAAGTGACACAATACAGACAGTTGAAAAAGAGCAGAAGAAGCCCCAGTCTTACGATACACACAATGGGTCCACGTTGAACCTGGGTCTGTCTAGTTCTAGTCTATCAGGCATGTGAAGCCATGGTGATGTTATATTCTCAAACAAACAAGGTTCTATAAAGCCTGTATACTGGTCTGGATCATTATAAACAGACAGCACTATCTTATGACTGATCAGCTGACAGAAAGCTAGTGACAAAGTTTGTTAAGAAGTATACTAAAATGCTATCACTGTGTGTGGGCCCAATACATAAAAAAAAATTGTTGTTAATGTTATTTAATCTTTTTTTTTTTTAATCAAGACAAATCTTTACACTCCTCTGCTGGCAAATAAGCTTCCCTTTTTAAAAAAAATCCTCTTCCCTTCTGTGATCATGATAAATAGCATGGATAATTCGATAATGTAAATATTTACTTAAAGAGGTAAAATTACACATAATTGCACTTGAAATGGAGGATTGTCTTCATGAGGGCCATGTAATGGAAGTTTCCATGAGCTGCAAGAAAACCACAAAGTAATTTGATTGACGTATATAAAAGTCTGTTTCACAGTACAACTAAAAGTGACTGAAAGAGAAAATAGGATGTCACAAATGAAAATAAATTAAAGGCAGAAAGAGACAATGGGGTTATCAGGAGTAACAGGCCGATAGACTTTTTGTGTTTGTTTGGAGCGTAGCTTGATTTAAAGGTGTCACACCATCCACATGCTAAGTGCTACAGATGGTGATATTTAGACCAACAAGATGAGATGACTTTATGATAAGTGATATCCTTTGTAGTGGGGCAGGCAGTTCCTTGTAATCTTACTCTTACCCTCCTTATGATCACTTGCACAGTTCTTTCAAATCAAGAATGCAACAGAAACATTCCTGTAACAGATTTCTGGATTAAATTACTACCTCAGGGGGCAGCTGTGGCTCAGGAGGTAGAGCAGGTTGTCCACTGATCACAGGGTTGGTGGTTTGATCCCTACCTCCTCCTATCCACATGTGTGAGTGTCCTTGGGCAAAACAAATTGCTCCAGCAGGCCAGCACCCTGCGTGGTAGCTCGCTGCCATTACTGTCAAAATAGTGTATTTATGTCTACTACTCGTATGCGCAGAACAGTTTTGGCAGTGCACCAGTTGTTGTCTATGAGCTGTAGCAAGCTAGTAAGCTTACCCTGGTTAGCCAGGTTAGTCAAGCTCATGTAGTGTCGCTGCCATTTGAATGGAGAGACCAGAGTTGAAGGATTCTCCTATGATATTCAATGAATCTATCAATCAATCTAGTTTATTTGTCACATGTAATCAATTAAGGTACAATCACAGTGAAATGTAATCCACTGTATGGGAGCATTATGGTTTCCCAGGTAGTTACAGTGAAAATGGGCAACAGTTAGTGTCAAACTGTATGCTGATATTGTTCAACTGAAGTCGGGTATGTCTGTTGATACACTTCAAACATGTCATTTGTGATGGCATCACCTGAATGTGTCGATTAGCAGAACGAGACAAAAACAGACTGGAAGGCGAGGCCTTCTCCCCACAGCGTTCAGGCAGCCTCTCGCTGCAGATTCGGACCATGCCAAAGCATTAGGCACTAATGCTATAGGAGTGTTTATCACTTATATCTTATAGAATACAGAATTTAAGCATATGGTCAAAGTGCTGGAGCCGCACTGATGTCAAAGTCAGATAATAAGTGGCAGCGTGCATGCATGCGCATAAAGTAGCGCTGGTGTGTTCAATTACAGGATTACACTGTGTATGTGTATGAATGGGTGTATATGGGGGTGAATAAGCGTGTTTGTGGGTATTCCCACTGCAAAAATTCCAGAAAATCCGGATAAATTTTTAACCTCTTTTAACATTCACTGTCTTTCCACTCTCAATCACACTGCTCCAATGAAAACCAGAAAGCTTAAATCAAACATCCCCCACCCCCATGGCTTAATGATCACACCAGATCCCTGAAACGACCATGCAGAATATTTAAACACAAATGGAAGATAACTAAGTCAGCAACTATCCACGATACTTCACGATAAGAATATATGGCAAACTACCAGACAGCAGCAAAAGAGGCACGATCTGCCTGCTTTTCTGACATAATATCCAAAAATAACCATATCCCCAAAGTCTTATTCAAGGTTATCAGTTCTGTTCTCAATGGACTATCCAGTATAGATATAGAAGGTAATGATTGGACAGAGAAATTTGCAGCCCATTTTATTAGAAAGATTGAGAGCATTCTGTCTCAAATTTCATCTGATCCACGAAATCTACTCACCGTCAACAATAATCTTGTTTCCCTCACCTAGTTTCAAACTCTTAACACCTCAGCATTAGGTAAAATAATTTCTCAAATGAAATCCTCTACCTGTGTTTTAGACGTTATTCCAGCTAAGTTTTTAAAAGAGGTTTTCCCTGTTGGTCCTTTTATTTTATTGATTATTAACAGTTCTCTGACTGCCAATTTTCTTAACTGTTTCGAACATGCAATTATTCAGCCGCTTCTGAAAAAAACCTAATCTGGATCCTCTATTACTCAGTAATTACAGACCAATTTCTAAATGATCATTTATATTTAATAGTGCTGGAGAAAGTAATTTCAATAATAATGATATATAATAATATTTTCAATAGTTTTCAGTCAGGTTTTAAAGCTCATCATAGCACAGACACAGCCCTTGTGAAGGTCTCTAATGACTACGGCTGGGTATCGGTACTCGACACCTTTAAGGTATCAACTGAAATAACCCAGTACCAAGTAGTATCGAAACGTCTCCAGTCAAATGATACCTGCGTTCGATCCTTTTTGTACCCAGATCTAGAAAAATATGACTATTTGTACGGTTTTGATCACCGCAAGTGTGTACAGCTAGCAGCTACATACAGTCTGTGGTGGTGGTGGTGGTGGTGAAATCAAGCACGGTGTATTTGCCGGACTTGGCAGTTCAGCCTGCTGGTCCTCTCGCGGTCGTGTCTCTGACCTCTGACTGCTATTCCTTCCCTGTGCAATGCAAGTAAATACAGCCTGGCTGGAATGGATCCAAAATGACCCCCAGACATTGGAGTAGTAGTACACAACTTACAAAAACAGCAAAGGAAAGACACAATTCGTAGTTGTAAATGTACAAACAGAAGTTTGTTTTTATGGTTCTTCAATGGTTTATTTGGTGAGTTATGGTCATATTTTATACTGCTGGAATCTGTGGAGTGTCAGTATTTATTTGAGGTGTTGTTTGTATGGATGAAATGAAAGATATCAGGAGTGCTGTGTCAGACAGAGAATGCTTTTTGCTACACACTCAGTTGCTTGGTGTTTGACTTGTGTTTCGTTTAGCTAAAAATGGTTAGCATGAGCTTTTAGCTGAGCTTTGTTCCGTTAAGTGGGTGTGCAGCATGAATATGTTGCTACATGGTTAGCATGCCCTTATATGGTGTTTGTTGCGAGATGCACTCGCTGCCCCCGGTACCAAGGGTGCTCGGGTTTAAGAGGTTAAAAATGGATAGTGTTTTTGAGAATCGATACAGTATCACAATATCACGATACTCAAATGTATCAATATTTTCTTACACCCCTATTCACTATTGACTCCCATAGCTTGGAAAGAGAGAAAAGAGGTGTCCCACCCTCTAGTATGTGAAGCTATGTACAACTGCCTAGCAAGTGAAGTGGAAAAGGTGATTGTAGAGCAAAATGCACCATGAACAGAGTATGTTCATGGTTCAGAAATTATGATTCTACCAAGACTAAACCTCAGACACAAACCTGGTTCTGCTCAAGGACAACACGTCAAGTATAACCATAACAAGGGTTGATTTAAGAATGTTGTACATTTTAAATTCAGTGGTACCATCACTCATGTTCTTACCAAAATTCGTTTGTTTTTGCTACTCAGGGTGATGATAGAAAATGGTTTCCTGTGTCAAAACAGCAGAGCTGAAGACTTGTCAAATTAGCACTGTTGACACAAGTGTCGATTTCACTTATGTTGTAAGTGCTGACTAGTTCCCTCCACCTTTGACAAGTGCACCACCCTTCCATGCCGAGCTAAGATACTCTGCATAGTAGCATATACATTCACTCAAACGATACACACAATGACGATGCACAGTACAATGCACACAGCGCAAAGCACAGCAATGATCTAAATTCATGACTTTAAATCCATGCATGAGATGCTGACCGATCCTTTACTGGGTGATATGTTGGCCAATATGACTGATGAAACTTCCTTCAAAATCCTTCAAAACTCAACTCAAACAAAACTCGGCCCGGTTATTTTCTTTGTCGTTTAATCTGTTGATTATTTTATTGATTAATTGATTAATTGTTTAGTCTATAAAATGTGAAAAATGTCCACCACGGTTTCCCAAAGTCCAAGGTGATGTCTTCAAATGTCTTTTTGTCCAACCAATAGTCCAAAATCCAAAGATAACAGTTAATAGAGCAACAAATATGACATGACTTAAAGCTAGGGTAGGTAATAGGGTTGGGCAATGTCTACCGAATTGGCATTTTTTTTTATATACTTTCTTTTATACTTTTTATATGTATGTATGTTGGATATTAATTACTATTTCTATTTTTTGCACTTTTGAGCCGATTCACAGCTCATCCTCACCTACTCGCCTGGTCTTTCTTTACTTTTCTTCCCTATAGCCTATTGTTATAAGTGTAGCGTGGCTCCTTTAAGGAATAGGGCAGTGCTTAGTGAGTGTGTGGGTGAGCAAGCAAGTGACGATGGCTGCGCTCAGAGCAGACAGGTGTTGGTGATCAGAGCAGAGGAAAAGGTTAGTGGTAGGTGGCTGAAACAATTCCTCAAATAACTTGATTACTAAAAATCATCGAGCTTCATATAATCTATATAATTACATACAGTGAGAAAATAGCGAGGGGCACAGAGAAGAGACAGGCCAGAGAAAGCGACAGGAAGTGTCCACGAAAACTCTGTACAGTTTGTCTATTGTAAAACTGAACTAGCCTACCACAATAGCACGACGTTTATGCTTCAGCATCTCAGCAGAAAGCATCCAGTCTACGCATCCATTCCACAGAGCAGACCCGACACAAGGCATACGAAGGCTAGTAAAGAATGTAGGCTATGTTAATATGGCTATATGTAATAGCTGGTTAACAACGTAAATCAATATTGTGGCCAGTTATGATGTCCCAAAGTTAGCCAGGTTTTGTTCAAGATATTGACCACAGGAAATAAAATGCTGCGGTCAATTTGTGAAAGCCTGAGCTTCATTATTATTATTATTATTATTATTATTATTATGATAGTCACAGTTCCTGTCCACTCGTTTTTGCCTCCTACAAATGCCATAAAGACATTAAAGGCTTATGTCTGAGCTGTAGTTAGGTTGAACTTGTAGTTCTGAAACTTAAGTAAATATACCTTTTTTGAAGCAAAAGGTGTTTGTTTTTGCAGAATGTACCAGAATGTAATATGGCACTTAGATGCACTAAATGGGTTTAGTTTTGACAGATAATATTATTGTATGCAATTTAAACAATAAAAATGTAGCTTTTTCTAAAAAGGAAACCAATTAGTTGTTCATTTTAAGAGACCTATGCTTCACGACCACGGCCTGGAAGCTGCAGCAGGAACGGTTAACACTAGGCTTAAGCTACCTCATTGAGCAGATAGTATGATTGTAAAAAATATTTTAAATAGCCTACTAGTCATAGTGATAAAGTACTCTTATTGGCTTTTTACTTGTGAAGCTTTTATTGCACTTTCAGTATCGGCCATTGGCAAAACCCTAGTAGGTAATGTATTTCAGAAGCATATTTTTTGTTATATTTGTTGAAATTCTCTTTACATCAACAATAAATAAACCAAACGCTCTGAAAAAAATAATGAAAAAAATCCAGTATCTGTGTCTGTCGCAGGCCTGTAATAAGCCCATCCAATCATTTCTTGGCTGGCCTACCTACCTGTCTACCTACCTACCTGCATGCACTCCGCCCATGCACTCATTACCAATGAAAATGTGTTTTGGTGGAGTGGCTTTGGAGGGAGGCCTGAAGGGAAGGGGTGGGATTTTTTTGGTTGGATACTTTCAAAATCTAGCTGTCTCTTGCTAGTTTCTACAATGTCACCTACCCTAGCTTTAACTAATGAGTTTAAAATAACACGCTGAATAGGACTTATATTTTTTTTCCTGAGTGCCAACCCCAGGGTGTTGGCAAAGGAAGTCAGAAAATGGAAGCTAATATGCGCTTCCTGTCCGGTGTTAAACACTAGGCTTAATTGGAAGATGTGGTTCTGTCTGACAAGTAGACTGGAAACATCAGGGTATTTTAAAATTACATCTAGAATGCTTGTGTTCAACTTACAAGTACAGGACATTCTTCATACTATATCAGTGTTTCTGCTGGTAATTGGCAGCCATGGCAAAATTGTTGCAGCTACAGCAAAAATAATAAATAAATCACAAAACAAAACAAAACATTCCGCGATCAACCATCTGATCCACTTCCTCAATACATACGCGGTTGTTGTTGTTGCCCATCGCGAAACCCAATTCCCCCATGCACGCATTACAAAATCCAGTTAGCTCATCTTACATCTCATCCGGATCATAACGTTTCCATCGACGGCTTTCAGACTGTTCGGGCCGACAGGGATCACACCGGGAGCGGTAAGCGGAAAGGCGGCGGGCTTGCTGTTCTAGTTAACAACAGATGGTGTAACCCTGGTCACGTTACCATCAAGCAGAGTATCTGTACCCCGGACATTGAACTGTTAGCTGTGGGACTCCGGCCATGTTATCTGCCACGTGAATTTTCACATGCCATTGTTGTGGCTGTTTACATCCCCCCCTCTGCTAACCCGGCATCGGCGTGCAACGCCATTCACACCGCCATAGCACATCTACAGACTCAACACCCGAGTGCACTCATTTTAATCTCGGGTGACTTCAACCATGTCAGTGTTTCAACAACACTGACTAATTTCACCCAGTATGTGAGCTGTCCTACTAGGGAGGAGAGGACACTGGACCTGCTGTATGCCAACGTTAAGGACGCATACAGCTCTTCCCCCCTTCCCCCTCTGGGTAGGTCAGACCACAACCTGGTTCACCTTAAACCCTGCTATGTGCCTCTAGTTAAAAGGCAGCCTGCGACCACAAGGACAGTGAGGAGATGGTCAGGGGAGGCCTATGAGACACTGCAGGAATGTTTCAAGTGACAAACTGGGATGCACTCTGTGAGCCTCATGGAGAGGACATTGACGGGCTCACTGAGTGCATCACTGGCTACATTAACTTCTGTGTGGACTGCAATGTCCCAGCCAAGACGGTCCATTGTTACCCAAATAACAAACCGTGGGTAACAAAGGACATCAAGGACATTCTAAATGCCAAGAGGAGGGCCTTTACTGATGGTAATAGGGAGGAGGTGAGGGCAATCCAGGCCGACCTGAAGGTGAAAATCAGGAGGCCAAAGAGAAGTACAGGAGGAAGCTGGAGCGGAAACTCCAGCAGAACAATATGAGGGAGGTCTGGAGCGTCATGAAGACCATCACTGGCTTCAGACCGGCTGGCAGCAGAGGAGTTGAAGGCAGCTTGGACAGGGCCAACGAACTGAATCTGTTCTTTAACAGATTCGACACACCGGCTCCTGGTCATCCCCCCTCTAACTCAGCTGCTGTCGGCCCTCAATCTCCTCTGAGTACTCTGCTCCCCCTCCCCATCAGGCTAACGGCCCTCTCCAGACCGACGACTCCCCCTCCCCACCTGTAACTTCTGCTGTGTGCCTGACTGCTGACCAGGTGAGAGGACAGCTGATGAGGCTCCACTCGAACAAGGCTGCAGGCCCCGATGGCGTTAGCCCCGGGGTGCTAAAAGCCTGTGCCCCCCAGCTTTGTGGAGTCCTTCAACACGTCTTTAACCTGAGTCTGAGTCTTCAAAGGGTCCCCATTCTGTGGAAGACATCTTGCCTCGTTCCTGTGCCGAAGACGCCACGTCCCAGTGGCTCCAAGGACTACAGACCGGTGGCACTGACCTCCCACATAATGAAGACCCTGGAGAGACTAGTGCTGGAACAGCTGCGGCCCATCGTCAGACCCCTCCTGGACCCCCTTCAGTTCGCCTACCAGCCCCGACTGGGAGTTGAGGACGCCATCATCTACCTGCTTAACCGCATCCACACCCACCTGGACAGGCCGGCAAGCACAGTGAGGATCATGTTTTTTGACTTCTCCAGTGCTTTCAACACCATCCGGCCTGCCCTGCTGGGAGAAAGCTGGCAGCGATGCAGGTGGGCGCCCCCTTGTGTCCTGGATTGTGGACTACCTGACTGGCAGACCACAGCATGTGCGGCTGCAGCACTGTGTGTCAGACAGCGTGGTCAGCAACACTGGGGCCCCTCAGGGACTGTCCTCTCTCCCTTCCTCTTCACCATCTACACCACAGACTTCAGCTACCACACAGAGTCCTGCCACCTTCAGAAGTTTTCTGATGACTCTGCTGTGGTGGGATGTATCAGCGGTGGTGATGAGACGGAGTACAGGGCTGTGGTGGGTAACTTTGTTTCATGGTGCGAGCAGAACCATCTGCAGCTCAATGCGACAAAGTCAAAGGAGCTGATTGTGGATCTACGGAGGCCAAGGCACCAGTGACCCCGGTTTCCATCCAGGGGTCAGTGTGGACATTGTGGAGGACTACAAGTACCTGGGAGTACACTTGGATAATAAACTGGACTGGACCAAGAACACTCAGGCTGTTTACAGGAAGGGCCAGAGCCGCCTCTATTTTCTGAGGAGGCTGAGGTCCTTCAACATCTGCCGGACAATGCTGAAGATGTTCTATGAGTCTGTGGTGGCCAGTGCTATCCTGTATGCTGTTGCATGCTGGGGCAGCAGGTTAAAGGTAGCGGGCGCAAACAGACTGAACAAACTGATCCGTAAGGCCAGTAACATTGTGGGGTGGAGCTGGACTCTCTGGCGGTGGTGTCAGAGAGGAGGATGCTGGCCAAACTACACGCCATCTTGGACAGTGTCTCCCACCCGCTCCATGACGTGCTGGCTAAACAAAGGAGCACCTTCAGCGGAAGACTCATCCCACCAAAGAGCACCACAGAGCGCCACAGGAAGTCATTCCTGCCTGTGGCCATCAAACTATTTAACTCCTCCCTCTAAGGATTAGTCTGTTTGACCCTAGGTCACTAAACTGGACATTGAGCATTACATCTCCGCCATAATTAATAATAATTGTGCAATATTCTGTTTACTACTCAAGTGCAATATTAGTTTTCCCTTGTTAGTTTTTCTTATTTACTGTTACAGATATACCTCAATTACTCTCGACAGTACATGCACCTCCGCTTTTACTATTATTTATTACATAATTAGTGACATTGTATTTATACTGTACTTCACCATCTACCAGTAAACCCACTTGGTACTCGACACTTAGTTTATCTTATACTTATACCAACATGTTACTTAATTTATTTCTGACCTGTTTATAGTGTATAATATCGTTTTCTCCTGTGTGCACTGACGTAAAGACGAGCTACTGTAAGAAAGAGTTTCCCTACGGGGATCAATAAAGTATTTCTGATTCTGATTCTGATTCTGATCTAATGGCACAATTTTTGAGAAAATGAGCTTACTCATATATCTTTCAAGGAAAAGAAAATGTAGATGAAGTAGGTAAACATAACATACCGGGCTGGAAAATGACACGTACAGTCAGTTAGGGGTGGGAATCTCTAGGCATCTCACGATTCGATTCCGATTCAGAGGGCTACAATGCGATGATAAAACAATTATCGATGCATCAAAATTTTTTATTTCTATACATGATTTGTTTTTTCTCACTGTGTGACTACTTGCTACTTTTAAAACATAGCATATTTGTAACAATCCATAATTAAGATAAACAGATGGATTTACTTCCATTATCTTTTAGTTAAGTTAGGCAACTTGCATTGGGGGTGTAAATGCAGAAAAAATGCAGAAAAAAAGATTTTTTTTTTTAATTTAAGCTTGCGCTCGGTTATACAGAGCAGACACAACGAACTGACTAAAATGCACACGTGAAGGCACATTGTAGTGGGGTTTAAGCACTTTGAACATATACTTTAATTTGGTATTCTCTATGACGTACAGTATATGCGAGTGTCGTCACTGTATGTGAGTGTTCCGCTAACTTGCACATTCAGGTGATGCCGTCGTAAATGGAATGTTTGTTTTTAAGTGTATCACTGCTGACTTGAATGTGCCGGGGGATCTGCAACTCAGGTTTATTAGTAGACATCCTGAGAGCTCTGCCTCGTAACATAATGACAGCTCAGCAGTGGTCGCTGTGGCGGGGGGGGGGTTAAATTTCCGATTATTGACTTTTCTGCATCAAGACATAATCTTTCAATAGAGAATCGCGATGCATCTAAGAAAAGAAATCCCCCCACCCCTACAGCTAATGCAAGATGGTTTATTGACCAACCAACCATCACTCTTTGAAAACCAAAAAGTTGCAATCCTCTGTAACTTTTTAAAAAAGCGAAATGGTTCATAGGGGGGTTTCCCTCTCCAAAAAATCACATTTGGCTAAGGTTACAGATTTTGGTTTACCAGATAACAGCCAACAGTTTAATTTTGTTTGGCTAAGTCATGCACCCACCCACCAACCAAGCACCCACCTCTCCATCAACAACCAGGCAACATTACTGGAATAAAACTCACATTTCTCATCCTCTATATTCTGGTGGTTGGGTGAACATCAAACCTCCAACACCTCAATAAAGAAAAGCACTTGAACCATGCTAAATCACGCTGTCTAATCACAGTTGTGCAAATATCCTAACTGTATGGAAATTTGGCATATGAACACGCTGTGAAGATACATTTTAAAAACTACTGGTGTTTAAAAGTCCTCTTTTAAAAGTAGTCCCGGGGTTGTAATGTTTTGTTCCTTAAGTATGAGGGAGAAGTTCTTCTTAAACTGTATTCATCACAATATCTATCCTTATACTAGATATAACTTTATACAGGAGATTTTGACAAACTGATGTGGATCTCAAACATAAAAAATTTGATATTTCATGAATAACTAATAAACAAGGAATAAATCACATTTTTGTCAATTAGGCATTCTTTTTTCATTATTTAAAGTAATAAAACATAAATACTATAACATATGGCTACATACTTCAACAGATTATTCTGGTTAAGGACGACTGGCTGGTTCCTTCTATCTTGTTTCACTTCACTGTGCTCCAGTCAGATTAAAACAGAGTAGAAGTGAGAAATGAAAAGGAATGGAAATGACTCGGCTAATACGGAACTAAACAAGAAATTGGTGTTGGTTTTGTATGTCTCTGACTAGATACACAGTAATTAAGGACGCCGTGTGATTTGTTGACATCCTGTGAATTAGTCCACTCTGATGTGGCTCCAACATGATTTTCATGTGACCTGTATGTCTACTGGAGGGGCTGTAAAGCAGACAAGCTTAAACAAGTCAAGCAGTAAGGGTATATACACATGCTCATGGTGGGATTTGTTGGGTCTCTGTAAATAATATTATAAAGAGTACAATCTAGACCTGCACCTATAGGAAAAGTGCAATGAGATAACTTCTGTTATGAATTGGCGCTATATAAATAAATAAATTGAGTAGTTGGTGGAGGTGGGGTCAATGGGAGTGCTAAAGTGTGTTGCTTGTACGTTTGGCTACATGTGGTTTGTGCCACTGACAGCTATGCATAGCGTATATTCAATGTGTGGTGGTCTATAAAAGGGGATTTAATGCTGTGTGTTTTTGAACTGTTCCATCATCGGGTGTGTGCTGAGACAGTTCGGGTGAAATTATGGGTGTAATGATCTATCTATCTATCTCTTAATCATTATATTTTATATGTTATGACACATATGACAACTGCAGATGATGTGCCTTGACATGTGTCTCACCAAAGCTGTGAAACATCACCCAAAGCACGCTGTGCAGAGTTAATCTCAATACTTTTTCATTTCAACAAAAACCCACATTGATCGAGCTCCCTGCCCTCCCTCTTCCACCCTCTCCTCTATGCTTATGTGCCATTTTCTTCGGCATGTATGGTGAGCATAAATAAATTATCTCTACCTCTTTCTCTCTAACTCCTCTCCCTGGGAGCCTGCAGTCCCCTGGGGGCCAATCTGTCTTTCAATGTCCAGAATAGGCCCTGCCCAGGAAACAAAGGGAGAGGAGAGGAGAGGAGAGGTAAGAAGAGGAGAGGAAGGTTAAAGCAGAGGAATGCAGGGGTTCTCTAAGAGGAGGGCTTTCAAAACAGTACACTGTTCAGAGTGAGCTTATTCATACTTAATTGCATTAACATTTCATGCTGTCTCTGCACATACCCTCTGTTTCACACATGCACATTAACACACACACACACACACACACACACAGGTGTGCCAGTGTTGCTATTGTGTCAAACATATTGTTTACCAAAGATGCACAACCCTTGCAAGATCACACAGCCCAATTTAAAAGCCCGAATGCTGCATTAAAATTTCATGCAAGACCACCATACTCTATTATCTTCTAGTTCTTACTTCTATATTGTATGTATACAGTATATTGTATGTAGGCCTATGTAGCCTGTAATATTCATATACTGTACTTTTTTGCTAACCATAAATCCAGTGTGCCATTTTCAAGTGTAGCTAACGTAAATCTAATGCAGACTTGTGTGTACTACAAACTCTATAGTTTTACTTTCTGTATGGTCACTCCAAGGTATATCTAAAGCAGTATCGCTGTTGTATTTAAATATAAAAGCGTTATTTAAATAATATCACAATACGGTTAGTGTAGTATTTTTTGTCAAGAGGTAGAGTATGAGTGGGGTCTTACCTGACTTGGTGATGCTCTGAAAGTAAAGCACGAGAACGAAGAGCGAGCCGAGGCACGTCGCCAGGAACAGGCGTCCTCCTCTGGGCATCCTCATCCTGAAGCCCGGCTCTGCTGGCGGAGCCCCCGACCACTCGTCGCTGCTTCGACGCGGTTCATACGAGACCACCCGGCGGAGGATGCGAGTCTCTCCCAAAAATTAGGAGGCGATTTATTAATTGTGGGAAACGAAAAATAAACAAGCCATCCAGGAACGTTAGCTAGGCTACTGAGCGACACAGTAATTCGCGGTTCATTTTAACATGAGTGGGACATTAATTCAGAACCGTCCGCTCTGGTCTTTGCCAGGTTTTTTAGATGACGTTTACTTAATAATGCTGACAAATTAAGCAAGGTCACCTTACATAAAACATTATTTAATGCTGCGTTGATATGACAAGCCCTAAAGCAAAATGAAAAGTTCTGAATAAATACTTTGGCTTCTCCTAAGCTCTAGCTGTCACCTAAACGAATGGTGTCCAGAGTTTCACTAAAGGTACAAACTTCTTCTTCGCCAAACATGGACGGGGCACCATGCCATGACGTCACACCCACCCCTCTCTTTCGAGCCCTCTACCCGATTCATTGGCTGTTATGCTGTCTTCAGGTAGTGCCGGAAATTTTAAAACTACAGTCAGAAAGTCGGATTTCCATGTGATGTATGTTCAGCTGTCAGATGTTATGTATAGCATGTATAGCACAAGCAAGATGTGTCATCAGTTTGTGGTTAAAAGAAAATGAAGTCAAGATTCAGTCTAATGATCAAAAGTTACCATGCGCCCACTACATTTCCATTACGTATGACTTTCGATCTGAGAAGAATGGGCTTACGAGAAGAACTCGAAGGCAGCATTACAGTCGTTCACAGAGATTTCAATTTGTTGTGAGGCTGAGGTACAGCCTTGCCGCAGCCTCCTGGGCTGAAAAATGAAGCCACCGCGGAAGTGCCAAAACTGCAGTTCCTCGAACTTGAGGCTGGCTCCAAAAGCCCCATGTTAAAATGCCCACTTTACAGCACAAATAAACATGTTTACAGCCTGTTACAAAAAAGGTTTTAGTCTCTATAGCTAATTTCCCCCTTCATGACAACTGTGATGGGGGTGATTTTTTTTATAACTCACCCGTTTAAATTATATTAAGGCTTAAAGTTATGCATAATTAAAGACGTGGCCGCTTTGATTGACAGGTTGGTGCCCACTCAGGTGGCTAGCAATTTAAACCATCTGTCAACAGGAAAATAAAAGCCGCTTGTCAATGAGATAGGTCACTTGATAGAGCTTCTGCCAGCTCACAGGCCTGGCAGAAAAGGTCAGCACCACCGCG
Organism: Siniperca chuatsi; assembly: GCF_020085105.1. NCBI lineage: Eukaryota > Metazoa > Chordata > Actinopteri > Centrarchiformes > Sinipercidae > Siniperca > Siniperca chuatsi. The sequence continues at coordinate 8,261,581 of NC_058051.1, read as the reverse complement.
GCAGGTAAAGGGTCCAGGCACAGACCCAGAGCTCGGTCAGGTGATCGGTGTGTTTACCGGGGAAACTGTTAACTCATGGATTTCAGAATTAACGTTTCCCATCACCTAACAACACTCTAAACAGTAAATTCAGGAGTAGTTAGACGCCAAAAAACGTCAAAATAATATATAATATATAACTAGAATGTGCAATTTCTGGAGAAATTGTGTGTGAGTACTGGAAGCTGTTAGGTTCACCTGCTAGCGCTGCTGCAAGCTGCTGCTCCAGCAGCAATTTTTCAAAACCTTCAGTGCCACCTACAGGTAAAATTATATCAATTGCTACAGACATGTTAGGCACTGCCATCTGTACAACTTTACTGAATTTGGTTACCATGCCCTTAGCAGGATTGGAAATCACAACCTTGGAATCTGACAGTGGCAATATTTTAAACCACTGTATTGAGCATGCAGTATAAGATGACTATTTTTTTAAATGCATATCAATTTAAATGCTAAATAATAATGTTAAAGAGTGAGAGAGTTGAATTTAATGATGGTACATGATTAATATACAGTATAAAACAACTTTAACTGCAATAATATATGGACTGCCCTGAAGCGGTATCAAACCCAGAACCTTGCTATCTAATAGGGAAAGCCGACTATTCTGCAGTTCTGCCAGCAAGGGGAGTCAAGATCCATTGTACGCAATTGAAAGGTTGCTTTAAAGTGTGCACTAACAATAATGGCTTCCCTAGGCATAACAGTTTCCCTCATCTAATAGTTTGGGCTTCTATAGGGTTACTTTTTTAGCAACCATGCCCCAGAACAAGCTGTCATACCTGGGGAAGCATTTGTTCTATGCTCCCGGGTCCCCCACCAGCTTGGTCTCCATGTCCCATGCCCTCATACCTGGGGAGACCACCATGAATCAGAGCTCGAACTAGCTGGGTCTCCATACACCAGGACAACCTCTAATTCCTGGGGAAGCAGCCTCACCACGCCCCTGGGACCTCCAGAAACCAGCCCTCCTCAAGCACCCTCTAAATGCCCCAGAACAGGCTCTCATCCCTGTGTAAGGACGCTCACCATAGGCCCTTGGGTCTTCTAAAGCCAGCTTTACAAGGCCCCCTCCAGCTGGGTATCCATTCCCCAGGACTTTCTCTCCTGCCTGTGGAGAGCCTCTGTTAGTAAGGTTTCTGGAACAGGATTCCAGCGATTATGATTTCTGGCTCTTAGCCCCATCCATCAACCTCTACATGCCCCAGAATAGACTGTCATTCCTGGGGAAGCAGGCTCTCTATGCCTCTGGGATCTCCAGGAACCAGGGGCCCCACCAGCTGGATCTCCACCAGGCTGGTGGGGCTTCCAGGTGGAGATCAGCCACAAGTTCAGGCTTGCCTTGTAAGACCAATATCTTAAGTTTTTAATTTTCTTGTTGAACTGTGCTGGATTTATTACATTCATTACATAATTTGAAAGTTAAAAGCTCTATATTCTTCTAGTCAAGCACCTTGATGATGTGGTTCCTCCTCCTGATGAAGAGATGAGAGTGGAGCAACCACAACCATCTCTTTTTGTTGTACACACAGGGGCAAGTCTTATACTTGTTCATGGCTATAGTTTGTTAGTGAGAATGGCCATAATGCCTGATTTGTGTCTTTTATTTTTTAGCCCAAGACTAAGGGCTCTTATTCCAGGGGAAGCAGGCTCTCCATGCCCGAGGTCTAAGTGGACCTTGTAAATATGGCTTGGTTAGGGTTAGGGTTGGAACTCCATCCCCCAGGCCAGGCTCCTATTCCTGGGGAGACCTCCAACAACCAGGGCCCCCACAGGCTGGGTCTAAATGCCCAAGGACAGGCTCACATTCCTGGGAAAGCAGGCTCACTATGCCCCTGGGACCTCCAGGATACAGGCCGTCTTCAGCAGCCTCTCCATGCCCAAGAAATGGCTCTCATTCCTGGGAGTCCTCCAGGATCCAGAGTCCCCTACAGCTGAATTGTCATTCCCCTCCAGCTGGATCTCCATGCCCCAAGATGGGCTCTCATTCCTGGGGAGACAACCACGGACCCACACTTAAGCACCCCCCGTGTCCTTACAAAGCTGCACCCACAACATGTTCTTGCCCCTAGTACTCCATGGGACACTTGGTGCCCCTGGTACTCCATAACTGGGTGGCCCCCTACAAGTCCCCCTGCAGCTGGGTCTCCTCCATCCCCCAGGTCCTTGGGTCTTCCAAAGCCAGCCTTACAAGGCCTCCTCCAGGCTGTAATTCCCAGGGAGACTATAACATTAGTTGTAGTAATAAGACATCACCAACCATTGCCTACCACAATGATAACCCCTCGCTCTACCTCATCGCTAACTTAAACATGTGCACTAAAACGAAGGACATACACTGGGTTTGTCCAAACAATCCCTTTTTAGAGACGTGACTAACTACCTCTGCTGCTTGAGAGCCAAATCCCTCGAGCAAAAGTGCCAGGGTAGCATGTCTGTCAGGGATGAAGGAACAGATACGAGAGTAGAATGGGCCGGCAATCGATGGCTTGTTGGTACACCTGCCACCAAAGTTCTAATGTCTTATGACATAACAACAACATGCTGAAAATGAAATTTTTATTTCCATGCTTAGCATAATAGAATGTTACAGCTCTCCAGTTATGAGATGTCTCTGTTTTTGGAAATATTGTATTGACCTTTGCTATGTTGCATTTTACAAGAATTAGATTACATTATATGTAAAGATGGATGTTTTTATATATAACTTATTTTTGTGGATACAGACTTTATTTCTGTGCCTGTGTCCTTTGTTCCACGACAGCCTAAGATGCAAGCAAAGATGACATAGGTGGGGACCCCAAAACTGGCTTTGCGCCTTTGTTTGCTGTTGTTGTACACGCCACTTTTAGTGATTAATTTTTTATTGTAGTTTGAAGATATAAGAAACTCAAAGTGCGTGGAAGAAAACTGAGAGAAGCACTTGGAAAAAGGACCAAAGCAATTAGAGCAACAGTAAACAGTGCAAGATCAACAACTTGCCTTTCTTAGTGTTCTCTGATTATACTCTGGGTGGCTATACCAGGGCATTTTACTGAGCCAGCATACAGCAGCTTCATAAGATATGGTATTCTCGACTCAGTTCTTTTCTGTATAAAGACTTTGCAATGCCTGAAGAAGCTCAAAGGTTTACCAGATTATTCCACAGCTGCAGAAGTAGCTAACTGTGACTCTGGTAGTCATTGATGGAAAGTGAATAGTTAATCAGTGTTAACTGCGACAAACTCCAGTCTTTTAAATATGGGTTGATTCACATTCTTATAATATCCCACATAGATCCCACTGTTGCTTATCTATTGTTTTACATTAAGAAGCATAAATTAACTAAGTTGAAATTAATTTTACACATCCATACGGTGTCACAAGTCATGCAAGAGTTTGACCATCTTTTTTAAGCAAGACTAAGCAACTTTTGAAAGAAGAAATAACACATTATTTATCTTGAAAATGAAAACACACCGTTGGTTAATTCAGTGCACTCAGAGGTTTTGCTGCTACAACCTTACTTGGTCTAGTATGACCAGTTGCTGACTGGCATGACATTTCTCTACTTGTGCTACCTTTACACTAGGTTTTAACATGTCACAGATAAACATTTCAATGGCTTTATTACAAACAAGAAGTAAACCCACTGTATAGAGGACATGTTTGTTATTTCCTTTCACTCACTGCCATTTCACTCACTAATGATGATGTCTTTAAAGCAACTTAACTCACAGAATCTTGGGAAATGAGAAATTCAGTGTACCATTATTCTGTAATTGATACATGTGGCCACAGTGGCCGCTGTTCAGCAAAAGTTCCACTGTCTTGCTTTAAAGTATACTTTAAATGTTTGAGGTCAGACAATTCCACATACAGAAATAGAAGGCCAAATTGTAATGCCTGTGAGATCTAACAAAGCAAATTTGTGAAACCTACTTTTTGGCATCTTCATCCTCAGAAAATCTTCAGAAAGAATGACTGCTGCTTTGGAGCAGCCTTGCAGTATTGTAGTAGTACTAAAAATGACACATTTCACACATATTTCACATTAAGATGATTAAAACCAATTCCATTACTTTATTAATTTTTCACCTTTATTTTTAAATATAAAGACAGGATAAGTAGGGTCATAAAAACACCCACTTGTTAGGGGTTCTTCATTAAAAATACTGTAAAATGGATTTAACTTCTGAATTTGAGGTTGTGCTGAAGCTTTTCAGTAACTGATGGCAAACACTTGTGTCTGCTTTTTGGAAAACTGTTGCTCCAGGCCCCATCAGTGATTGGATCTAGGACAGGAGTTTTCAAAGTCTGACACTGTGGGACACCCCACTGCACTAAGGGACAACTGCATAAGGTTGCAATGGATTCTGTGAGTTAGCTGTGGGCTACAACTATATATTTGTTTACATTTTTGGCAAATTGGCACCATTAAAAGTATGCAGAATTAGCTATTAGTAGTTCCTGTTTGCAATGTACCCATGTACAGACAACTATCACTGGATTATTTTGTTACTGGATTATTTTGTTATTTTTCTCGGGTAAATTCTGGAGTTATAAGGAGTGTCTTTTTTCTATGTGGACTTATAGACGTTTATTTTCGATGAACATCTGAGATAATGATATCCTTGGAAAGTGTAAGTCACACTCAGAGAAGAAGGAATGCGATTTTATGATGCAAACTGCGGCAATCGGGCGCTAAGGGTTTTAAAGTACCTTAATTGCCTCCATGACGTGTGTATCACAGCCACTACTCCAGCTCCAACTACTGACTGTTTTGGTAAGTGGGACAAACTACAATAACTAACTTCCTGTTTTTAGAACGCATGCATTCACCTGTCCCTTTCACCTCACACATTATCTTTGCCTGACATCACTCCCTTCTTGTCCCCCTTCAATTCTTCTTCTTTGAAAACCTCTGCTTTAGGATTTCTGTGATGATATATGATGTTAAGAACTCAGTTTTGTTTAGCAGTCTGCACCAAACATCATTATAGAACAGAGAGTTTAACTTACTGACCATTTCCACATTTTAGGCTTATCAATAATGTCATGGTAATGAAAGCTAACATAGACACATCAATAATAAACAGATGTATCTTTGATTTCTGCATGTTTCCAGTGTTGCAAAGGAATCAAACCATACCAGTGCAACCTTGACTGAAAATCTAGTTGGAGGTCCTGCACAACAAAATAAGAGTCAAAGTGGTTGCTTGGCAACAGATCATGCTGGTCTTCCTCCAGCAGCAGATGTTGGAGGATGTTTTTCCACCCATGACAGAAAAACACAAGTTGACATGACTCTGATTAGTTCTCTTCAGTCAACAAAAATATGACACTTTATTGATTCCTGTGAGAAATATGCCTTAAAAGGTCAGAGGTCAACAGCAGTATATTGTTGTAAATGTGGAACAGGTGAAAGTGTGTCCTCTTCAGACTTTCAAAGAGCAGGGAGGATTTCATTGTCAGAGAAGGATGGTTATTGCCTAGACTCATTTACTCATTACTCATTTATTTCATGTCAAAAATCTATTTCTAACTACAGCCATGCATTAATTCCATCAGCCTTACTTTCCTCTGTCTCCTGTGGTTTAATCGTTTATTCAAACAGATAATCAACCCTTAACAGCTTGGTCTATACCTCTGCTGTCCATAAGATGGCGCCATTGCTTCACATTAGAGACGTCCTTGTCGCCGGAGCCTCTCACAGGTGAACCTCTTTGCAGCACATAAGGAAAAATAACTCTCCTTACATTAGTATGATAATGATGGGAGTTTCCAAATACAGGCTTTAATATGTACCCTCACACTGTGGCATGAGCACTTAGGCTAGATGATCCTTTGATGTCCCAGAAATAGGCTTGGGACCAGATATGATTATGGTTTTAGAGAGGGAGAGAGAGAGTACCTTCTCCATCAAAGCATGTGCAATCCCCTTTGTAATGGAAACACCGAATGACTCTATTCATGAGTTTTCATGTTTGAACGGCAAATACAAAACATGCTACGCAGTGGACACAATATTTCACCTGTTTGGTGTTGAATCTATAAAACAGATTTCATATAAGTATAGGAGAATCACCCACTTTAATCAAATAATTACACTTTAATTCACTTGTTGGGGCACCACCCGATATAATCTGGAAAATTAAGTTTATTAATCAAATTAATTAAACTTGGATCATTAAGTTGATCAGTCTCTAAGAGACATGTATTTATTAAATGCCTAATAACTGAATAAATGAAGGGTTAATAAGGTATAAAGAAAATAACAAACACAACAGATGAAATAGCAGCTGTTGAGTGGTGAAATAAACCTGATCTTATTGGCAATCCTAGTGAAGAGAGGTATGTGAGCTGATTAAACAAACAACTACTAGACACTAATGTAAAGCTAGGGCAATTAGCTTATCTAAATAGGAATTAATATATTTTATTTGACATCAACTCTTTATCACAGCAAAACCGTGGTTTAGCCTATTGTTTTGAAGCGCTGGCAAAGATGAGGCATTTCCGCCGGCTCTCCGAGGTGAATCCGCTGTGCAGAGGAAGGTGCCAGCGTGTCTGCCAGAGGCTGCTCCCAGGTGACTCCGTGAAGGCAGAGCTGATGAGGTCTCCTGGCCGGTCTGGCGGTCTCGTTTCAGGGCTGACGGCAAAGGTCTGGTCCAAGTCGCTGCTCCCAGAGAACTGGGAGATGCAGGATTCAAAGTTTCTTCCCCCGAATGTTTACGGGACATTTTTGACGTTCGTGACTGTTCCCCACCACAATGTTCTCTGTGAGAATGTACCGGGATGTAATTGATACACACACACACACACACACACACATATATACACATACATATATGTATGACCTGTATTATAGTGTATTGTATTATATTTTTTACTAGCTGCTGTAACAAAGAATTTCCCTTCGGAGATCAATAAATAATGCACACACATATATATACACACACACATTATATATATATATACACACACACATATATACATACATATATACATATATATATGTATATACATATATACATATATATACATATACATATATATACATATACATATATACATATATATATATATATACATATATATATACACACACATATATATATATATATATATATATATATACCTCCGCGGGTGGTCTCATCCCTCTGAACCAGAGGCCTGGGAGCTTGAGGGTTCTGCGCAGTATCTTTGCTGTTCCTATTATTGCACTTTTCTGGACCGAGATGTCTGGTGTTCTTCCAGGGATCTGCTGTAGCCATTCCTCCAGTTTGGGGGTCACTGCCCCGAGTGCTCCGCTGACCACGGGCACCACTGTTGCCTTCACCTTCCAGGCCTTCTCCAGCTCTTCTCTGAGCCCTTGGTATTTCTCTAGTTTCTCATGTTCCTTTCTCCTGATGTTGCCATCACTTGGTATTGCCACATCAACCACAACGGCTTTCCTCTGCTGTTTGTCCACCACCACAATGTCTGGTTGGTTCTCCATTACCATTCTGTCAGTCTGAATCTGGAAGTCCCACAGGATCTTGGCTCGATCACGCCGGAAGTGCGTGGCGTTATGCGTGGACCAATGAGCGTGAAGCAGGCGTGGTTAGCAGGAGCCAATGAGCGTGAAGCATGCATGGTGAGCAGGAGTGAATGGGAGTAAAGTAGGCGTGGAACTGAAAAACCCTGTAAATTAAATAATATGATTAGATAATTCAATCATTTAAATGAAATCAATAGTATCAAAAGTATAAAAATAATTGACAAATTTACTATCTGTAAAATCTAATCTTTCAGGAGCAAAAGACACATCCTTCTCTGTTGTCTGTCCTGCGCAGAGTGAGGTGTGAATGAATTGGAAAGATGTGGGAGGGTAGGAGGGGTTTGCGTGAACCAAAGGGAGGGTTAGCCAATGGTTAAATAGGTTAGGAGGAGCTTGCGTGAGGCGATGATTTTGTGAAAATGTAAACTAAAAAATAAGTGATTAAAGTTTTGAAGCTGAAAAAATGTCCAGATATCCGTTGATGAATGTCTACATGCAGCATCTCTTGCAACTCCTGTGCAGATTGTGTGAAGATCAAGGAATGAGGGCGTCAGATTTTCCTCTGTAATACCATCACCCCAAAAGACAGTTTGAAATCGGCATGTGAATCTCCTCACACACAGAGTAAATAAAACCATACAGCTGCATAAGGCAATTCTCAATCATCTATACATCCTGTGTCCCTAAAAGGATCAATGTTTCCTGCTTTTTTAGAAGGCCCTTTGTATGAAGACAGATCAAGAAATGTCTCTTTTATGGTCTTAAGGCATATTGAAAAAAGATTATACTTTAAAGTTTCACAATATCATAATAGGAAATTACAATTAGTGTCTTTAACACTGAGCCTGATGTCAAATGTACTTTGACATTTGTAAGTTTCTGTGTGAAGCTCCGTGTTGGAGGTCTGGATAATAAACATCTCAAATGACAAGAAAGTAAAATAAATGTTAAATCTCAGAGGCTAATCTCTGCATCAAACACACACACACACACACACACACACACACACACACACACACACACACACACACACACACACACAGGAACCAGGGAAGATCTAGAGGTTATGTGTTGGCAGACTGGAGCCGGCACCCTGTTGATATGGGTTGCTTGATCATTGCATTGTTTTTACACAGGACCTTATAAAGACAGGGGTACCTAGTGACTGTGGATATGAAAACTTGGGCTGTGTTGTTATGATTGATAGCTTGTGCTGCGTACACCCTGTATGTAAGATGTTTGTCTCTGTACAGGTCTAACTCATGCATCATCTCAGGCCAGCAGCTGTTCTGCACCATAGACTGCGACTAATTAGGGCTAATTTAGTTAGATAAGAGAAAGTGGGGGGAAATGTATATACATGTGTTGGCAGGCCTGAGCCAGCACCCTGTTGATATAGGTTGTTTGATCATTGCATGGGGGTGACTCGCATGTCCTCACTGACCAGCTGCTCTGATAGCACCCGAGAATGGAATGCAGCACCTGGAGAGGTCTCTGTGCTGTGTCTCCAGATATATCTGTATTGTTTGTAATATTTGTGGGGATATAAATACTAGTTAAAGACATTTGTAGGTCTCGTGTGGATCCCCTCTCATCAACCAACTCGCCTGAGTTAGAGGTTAGCTTACCTCGACATGACGTAGACAGATAACAAAGGGAGGCACAGAGAACAGGACTTCTGAATCTGACAACGGAGAATGGCTCAAGCATCCGGTAAATTACCTATATCTTTAAAGCTAAATTTTACGCGTTTCTACCTTTAGGCAGAAACATAGGGACTTTTTTCATTCTTTGCAGTGACTCTAAACAGAGGGCTGAACCTTCAAGCAGAGGAGTTTGGTAAGTACAGGTCTACATTATGTATTTTTAATACTGAAATATCTAAAAGACTTTTATTTCCTGATTATAAGTTATATCTTTCAGAGTCATCAACTGATACCTCAACATCCGAGACCTCATCTGATACTGACTCCTCATCTGTGCTTTCAGAGGATGTAGTATTACCCGAAGAACAACCGGCATTTCACCAGGAGTCTGTCTCAACCGTTAATCAACCGCTGATGGCCGCAGAGAGGTCTAGGCCTCAGCCAGCGGACAGATATCCAGGATTCTCATCGGGTCGCAACCACAGGAGAACCAGTTCCAGTTCTGAGAATACACACCTGAGATCCCGCAGGGCTTCCAGCGAAGGATTTCCATTGCTGTAAGTCTATTTGCTTTTTTAAATTGTTTTACAGTGCATTGTGAGACGATTCAATCACGCTGTATAAATGTAATAATTACCCAGAAGGGAACACAATGTACGTTCCTTTTCTCTCATTTTACATCATAAGCATACACGGAAGGCTTTGTATGTGTGAAATTAAATAGGCCGTGTTTAAAAATGAATTTTTTACAAAGCTGAGTCTCATAAGGTATATTTGACTGTGTGTTGTTATAACCTATTAATGACGTTGGTTGAGTTATAGTATTATCTTGGTGTTTTTTAATATACGAATAAGATGCTATAAATATGACATTCTGGGGTTTTAGCATTTGTTATTCTCATCAGTCTCTCTTAAAGTAAAAACAGCTGTTTTTGGTCCTTACCCTTGTCTTCACAACTCTCTCTCTCTCTCTCTCTCTCTCTCACTCACTCACTCACACACACACTCCTGTATATGCACCGAATTGAGGTCCAAATAAATTCACATAGGAGGTGAGGACCACCCTTTCTGCTATACTTGGAGACAAATGAATGCTGCATTTCAGCATTAGGTGGCTCCCTGACCCCAGTTTCCACCTCAGCTTCTTAAAAAAACCAAATAATTTTTTAAAGCATTTTACCACTGTAGTGAGGACCTTTTCATGGGTGTGCTATTGGGTTTGTTTCAGAATAGACTAGTTTATAGTATATAAAATGGACACAATGTCTTTAGCTTGTAATTATTCTTTGCTACCATTTTATGTTATAGTACAGACAAATAATGTAATAATAAATCAGTCTTGAAGTCTTCCACAATTAATGTTGTGACCATTGATTAGACTGCTGTACAAAAATACATATGTACTTTTAAAATACAATTACTGCTTTACCAAAGTGAACCAAACTTTAGCAATAAACATCAGTATCATACAACTTCCAATAAAGATTCAATGAATGCCATCTCCAGTGTACACAACTAGATTTATTTTGATTTGTTATCTGAGACACAACTCAGGATGTGCACAAACCAACAATGGTGGAAGAAGTTTTACTTAAGAAAAAGTATTAATACCACACTCTGAAAATACTCCACTACAAGTCCTGCATTCAAAACCTTAAGTAAAGTATAGAAATATTATTAGCAAAATGTACTTAAGGTATCAAAAGTAAAAGTACTCATTCTGAGGAAAAATGGCTGTGCTAATTGTTAACTACTACTGCTCAGAAAAACACGTAATCCTCCAGTTTATCGGAAAAATTCACATTCCAAATCAACACATCTGGAGACATACTTTTCACTGGACAAGAAGTGTATGAAAAATTCTAATCTGCAAAGTAACTAAAACTGTCAGACAAATGTAGTGAAGTAAAAAGTATAATATTTGCCTCTGAAATGTAACGGTGTAGAAGTAGAAATTCCATAAAAAATGGAAATACTCAATTAAAGTACTTGAACATATGTGCATAGTTACATTTCACCACTGTTAACCAAACGGCATTAGAAAACTAACAATGTTCAACCATGCCAACTACTGGCTCAACCAGACATTAAAAGTAGAACACAGAAATTATAATGCAAAATGAAGTCTTCAGAACTGAAGTTTCCGTGACGCTGATCTTCAATTAAGAGTCACAATTGTGTTATACACAAAGTTTTTAACATCCTTCCAGGATCTTTGATCCAAGGATTTCTCTTGTGTTATGTATTTGACGCAGTCCTCTTTACCTGGAACTCGCCGCTCTGCCATAAACTTTCCCAACTGTTTGTTGTCAGCAGTCCTCTCTGCTTCACTCCATGGCCTCTTCAACTGTACTTTGGGTCCTTCTACAGATGACAAAGAAGAAAATGTAGATTCTTTAACATCTAGTACATAGACCACAATGTAGATTTCTTGACTTGGCTCATGCATAGCTGGCACACAGTCACAGAAAGCACCTACCTTTAGCTTTGAAGTTTATGCATTTTTTGCCCATTTTAAAGAACTTACCTCTTTCTTTCACCACTGCCTTCTTTTTTCCTCTTTTCTTCTGTGGGAGTCTTTTAGCCAGGCTTGGTCCTGTGCTCTGATCTACAACAATAACAACATTAGTTCCTGTTAGTCGGTGAAACCTCAGGTATAATGGTTATGAAGGTTCGTGTGTATTCACGCGCTGACATTCAAATCTGACCACCAAGACCTGACAGCTAGCTGCTAACTCTTTAATTTTCTGAGATCAAAATTGTAAGTTTACAAACATTACAAAATAGTTCTTGTTCACAAATGTATGGGTGCCAATAATTAAACTGCCACAAAAGAACACTAAATATGTACTGTGATGGATTACCCATCTCAAAAGAGCTACAAATTGCACTGAAACTACTACTGATGAATTATTAAAATATGAAAAACAACCAGGAGGGGATTGGTTTTTTTTTTTCGGCAAAAGGCAATAGTATAATAATAAAAGCGATTTAACGCACCATCTATATCTGAACTCCAATCCTCACGGGGTTCAGAACCTCCATCTGAAAAACAAGAACAGAGTCAAAAGAGTGACAAAAGTGACACCTCATACTATGCAGTGTAGTATAGGTTAATGAAAGCAACTGTGTGTTAATATAGATATTTAAAATGGCCTGCACCCTTATTTTTAAAAACATACCCTCATCCACCTCCCTGCCTTGTTTCCTTCCCCTCTGTGGGACACGAGCAGAAGTCGATGTGGGACTTTCACCTGTGAAAGACAACAAACGTCAAATGTTAGTGCTAAAATCCTCAAATACGAAGACTACTATTGATTAAAAGATCTCCATAAATGAGGTGTCCATGAAGACAGAAAAGTCTAAGGCTGTGTAAGAAAATCTCTCCCTATTTATTCTATGTTGCACCATTTTATCTAAGCGTCCAAAATATAAATAGTAATTTATGCTGTATGAGGAGCCATGAAAATTCCACAATTGAAAGAAAGAAAAAGTGGTGTCCATGAAATATGCACTACTTCCTGCTAAAAAATCCCACAGGTACAGCCCCTGGTTAGTGTCACAGAAAAACCAAGATGGCAAAGAAAAGAAATTATATAAAAATGAGTAAATATTGGCGTAGCTTTCCACCGCTGGAGACAGCTCTTGGAGAGTAAAGAGATGCGGTTGGATGCTGAACTTGCTGAACTATCTTTTAGATGGGTAAGGAACATCTAACATTGGCTATTTAACGAAACATATGTTTAGTGCAACTAATGACAACACAAACCGTACAGAAAACATTTCAAATGGCGTCGATATATAGTTTTCACTAAACCTGCTTTCTGGAATATACCCCATAGTAGCAAGAAAACAGCCACATGAAAACCATGTAACGTTTGTAAACTTACAGTTTTGATCTCAGAAAATTTAGAGTTAGCAGCTAGCTGTCAGGTCTTGGTGGTCAGATTTGAATGTCAGCGCTTGAATACACATGAACCTTCATAACCATTATACCTGAGGTTTCACCAACTAACAGGAACTAATGTTTGTCTGTTATTGTTGTAGATCAGAGCACAGGACCAAGCCTGGCTAAAAGACTACCACAGAAGAAAAGAGGAAAAAAGAAGGCAGTGGTGAAAGAAAGAGGTAAGTTCTTTAAAATGGGCAAAAAATGCATGAACTTCAAAGCTAAAGGTAGGTGCTTTCTGTGACTGTGTGCCAGCTATGCATGAGCCAAGTCAAGAAATCTACATTGTGGTCTATGTACTGGATGTTAAAGAATCTACATTTTCTTTTTTGTCATCTGTAGAAGGACCCAAAGTACAGTTGAAGAGGCCATGGAGTGACGCAGAGAGGACTGCTGTCAACAAACAGTTGGGAAAGTTTATTGCAGTTTCCAGGTAAAGAGGACTGCGTCAAATACATAACACAAGAGAAATCCTTGGATCAAAGATCCTGGAAGGATGTTAAAAACTTTGTGTATAACACAATTGTGACTCTTAATCGAAGATCAACGTCACGGAAACTTACTTTGCAGATTAGAATTTTTCATACACTTCTTGTCCAGCATGTGTCTCCAGATGTGTTGATTTGGAATGTGAATTTTTCCGATAAACTGGAGGATTACGTGTTTTTCTGAGCAGTAGTAGTTAACAATTAGCACAGCCATTTTTCCTCAGAATGAGTACTTTTACTTTTGATACCTTAAGTACATTTTGCTAATAATATTTCTATACGTTACTTAAGGTTTTGAATGCAGGACTTGTAGTGGAGTATTTTCAGAGTGTGGTATTAGTACTTTTTCTTAAGTAAAACTTCTTCTACCATTGTTGTTTTGTGCACATCCTGAGTTGTGTCTCAGTTAACAAATCAAAATAAATCTAGTTGTGTACACTGGAGATGGCATTCATTGCAGCTTTATTGGAAGTTGTATGATACTGATGTTTATTGCTAAAGTTTGGTTCACTTTGGTAAAGCAGTAATTGTATTTTAAAAGTACATGTGTATTTTTGTACAGCAGTCTAATCAATGGTCACAACATTAATTGTGGAAGACTTCAAGACTGATTTATTATTACATTTTTTGTCTGTACTATAACATAAAATGGTAGCAAAGAATAACTACAAGCTAAAGACATTGTGTACACTGGAGATGGCATTCATTGCAGCTTTATTGGAAGTTGTATGATACTGATGTTAATTGCTAAAGTTTGGTTCAATTTGGTAAAGCAGTAATTGTATTTTAAAAGTACATGTGTATTTTTGTACAGCAGTCTAATCAATGGTCACAACATTAATTGTGGAAGACTTCAAGACTGATTTATTATTACATTATTTGTCTGTACTAAAAAATAAAATGGTAGCAAAGAATAATTACAAGCTAAAGACATTGTGTCCATTTTATATACTATAAACTAGTCTATTCTGAAACGAACCCAATAGCACACCCATGAAAAGGTCCTCACTACAGTGGTAAAATGCTTAAAAAAATTATTTGTTTTTTTTAAGAAGCTGAGGTGGAAACTGGGGTCAGGGAGCCACCTAATGCTGAAATGCAGCATTCATTTGTCTCCAATTATAGCAGAAAGGGTGGTCCTCACCTCCTATGTGAATTTATTTGGACCTCACTTCGGTGCATATACAGGAGTGTGTGAGTGAGTGAGTGAGTGAGAGACAGAGTATGTCACAAGTTGTTGTGAAGACAAGGGTAAGGACCAAAAACAGCTGTTTTTACTTTAAGAGAGACTGATGAGAATAACAAATGCTAAAACCCCAGAATGTCATATTTATAGCATCTTATTCGTATATTAAAAAACACCAAGATAATACTATAACTCAACCAACGTCATTAATAGGTTATAACAACACACAGTCAAATATACCTTATGAGACTCAGCTTTGTAGAAAATTCATTTTTAAGCATGGCCTATTTAATGTCACACATACAGAACCTTCCGTGTATGCTTATGATGTAAAATGAGAGAAAAGGAACGTACATTGTGTTCCCTTCTGGGTAATTATTACATTTATACAGCGTGATTGATTCGTCTCACAATCCACTGTAAAACAATTTAAAAAAGCAAATAGACTTACAGCGATGGAAATCCTTCGCTGGAAGCCCTGCGGGATCTCAGGTGTGTATTCTCAGAACTGGAACTGTTCTGTTCTGTGAACCTGTGGTTGCGACCCGATGAGAATCCTGGATCTCTGTCCGCTGGTTGAGGCCTAGACCTCTCTGCGGCCATCAGCGGTTGATTAACGGTTGAGACAGACTCCTGGTGAAATGCCGGTTGTTCTTCAAAATTTTGATGCAGTATCGCATCCCCTGGATCTCCTCCGGTTAACCGGGCAGCCTCTAAAGAATGTATAATGTTTTGACGGTCTGAGGCATGCCCGGTTGTGTCATCCTGTGGCGGTGATCATGGCATAGTCCTTCTTGGAAATATTGGTCCAAATCGCCCCACAGATCTAGCATGAGAAAAAAGTTTTTGATAAATATTCTGTGTAAGTTTTAGGTAAAAAAAAAAAATGGTAAAAAAAAATTTAGCAACTCACCGGGTAATACCACGTCCTCTGAAAGCACAGATGAGGAGTCAGTATCAGATGAGGTCTCGGATGTTGAGGTATCAGTTGATGACTCTGAAAGATATAACTTATAATCAGGAAATAAAAGTCTTTTAGATATTTCAGTATTAAAAATACATAATGTAGACCTGTACTTACCAAACTCCTCTGCTTGAAGGTTCAGCCCTCTGTTTAGAGTCACTGCAAAGAATGAAAAAAGTCCCTATGTTTCTGCCTAAAGGTAGAAACGCGTAAAATTTAGCTTTAAAGATATAGGTAATTTACCGGATGCTTGAGCCATTCTCCGTTGTCAGATTCAGAAGTCCTGTTCTCTGTGCCTCCCTTTGTTATCTGTCTACGTCATGTCGAGGTAAGCTAACCTCTAACTCAGGCGAGTTGGTTGATGAGAGGGGATCCATACGAGACCTACAAATGTCTTTAACTAGTATTTATATCCCCACAAATATTACAAACAATACAAACAATGAAACAATACAGATATATCTGGAGACACAGCACAGAGACCTCTCCAGGCGCTGCATTCCATTCTCGGGTGCTATCAGAGCGGCTGGTCAGTGAGGACATGCGAGTCACCCCCATGCAATGATCAAACAACCCATATCAACAGGGTGCTGGCTCAGGCCTGCCAACACATGTATATACATTTCCCCCCACTTTCTCTTATCTAACTAAATTAGCCCTAATTAGTCGCAGTCTATGGTGCAGAACAGCTGCTGGCCTGAGATGATGCATGAGTTAGACCTGTACAGAGACAAACATCTTACATACAGGGTGTACGCAGCACAAGCTATCAATCATAACAACACAGCCCAAGTTTTCATATCCACAGTCACTAGGTACCCCTGTCTTTATAAGGTCCTGTGTGAAAACAATGCAATGATCAAGCAACCCATATCAACAGGGTGCCGGCTCCGGCCTGCCAACACATAATCTCTTGATCTTCTCTGGTTCCTGTGTGTGTGTGTGTGTGTGTCTGTGTGTGTCTGTTTGATGCAGAGATTAGCCTCTGAGATTTAACATTTATTTTACTTTCTTCTCATTTGAGATGTTTATTATCCAGACCTCCAACACGGAGCTTCACACAGAAACTTACAAATGTTTTTTTCTTGATCTGTCCTCATACAAAGGGCCTTCAGAAAGAGCAGGAAACATTGGTCCTTTTAGGGACACAGGATGTATAGATGATTGAGAACTGTCCTCATTCCTTGATCTTCACACAATCTGCACAGGAGTTGCAAGAGATGCTGCATGTAGACATTCATCAACGGATATCTGGACATTTTTTCAGCTTCAAAACTTTAATCACTTATTTTTTAGTTTACATTTTCACAAAATCATCGCCTCACGCAAGCTCCTCCTAACCTATTTAACCATTGGCTACCCTCCCACATCTTTCCAATTCATTCACACCTCACTCTGCACAGGACAGACAACAGAGAAGGACGTGTCTTTTGCTCCTGAAAGATTAGATTTTACAGATGGTAAATTTGTCAATTATTTTTATACTTTTGATACTATTGATTTCACTTAAATGATTGAATTATTTAATCATATTATTTAATTTACAGGGTTTTTCAGTCCCATGCCTACTTTACTCCCATTCACTCCTGCTCACCATGCATGCTTCACGCTCATTGGCTCCTGCTAACCACACCTGCTTCACGCTCATTGGTCCACGCATAACGCCACGCACTTCCGGCGTGACGCACTTCCGGAGATCCTGTGGGAGGATATCCGGGGGTCAAAGGTCAAAAGTCACCATCAGTCATCCATCAATTAAAAAGTGACAGAAGGTATTGTTTATCTCTCTCTCCTGGGCCTTGTTCTTGCCATTGAGCTGACTTCTTAGGACTTGCCTTACTCGTTGGAGATATTTGGCAGTTGCTGTTTTCCTTGTTACCTCTTCGAGGTTGCCATTTGCAACTCCTTGGTATAAGCCACATTTGATGGACACTTCTGCAAGTGGCTTGCCATTGGCCTCAAGGGTGGTTTTCCACAGCCTCATTGAGTTTGCAACGAAGTCTCTTAGAGTCCTGTTGATGTTGTACATCTCCAAGCATTCAGTGATCCATGTGTGGCATTGAGTCATATGCTTTCTTGTAATCAATCCAGGCAATGCACAGGTTGGTGTGTCGGGTTCTGCAGTCTTGGGTGACTGTTCTGTCCACCAGGAGTTGGTGTTTGGCTCCTCTGGTCCCTTTGCCAATGCCCTTCTGTGCTTTGCTCATGTATTGAACCATGTGTCCACTTATCTTAGCCGCGATGATGCCTGACATGAGCTTCCATGTTGTGGAGAGACAGGTTATTGGTCGATAGTTGGATGGGACTGTACCCTGTACGCCCTTCGGTAAGCCATTCAGGGTGCGTCCCATCTCTTAGCAGCTGGTTCATTTGTGCTGCTAGGCGCTCGTGGAGTGCAGTGAGCTTCTTTAGCCAGTAGGTGTGGATCCTGTCAGGGCCCGGTGCTGTCCAGTTCTTCATACCTGAGACTCTTTCTAGGATGTCTGCCGCTGTTCAGGGAGGTTGCTGTGGCCACTGTTGTGTGATGCCTCCCTCTCCCATATACTTTTCCAGTATTGTTCAGTTTCCAGCTTTGGTGGGTCTACTCTGCTGTTATTACCCTGCCATTGACCGTACACTTTCGCAGGTTGAGTTGCGAACAGCTGGTTCTGGCTTCATTATCTTTCGTGTACCTCTTTAGGCAACTTGGAGCCTTTGTTTGGCAGTTTCGAGTGCTTCAGGTAAGGGCATCTGGTTGTACTTCTTGGGTACTCATTGCACCTCTCTCAGCCTCTGTCAGTTGGCTCACTTCTCTCTGGGCCTCCTTGATTTTTGCCTCCAGCCTTTGTTTCCATGGTGGGTACTGTGACCCATGGTTGCTCTTATAGCGTATATAAGGCGTATATCAGCTCATTGCTCAGTGATGGTTGTGGTAGGGATCGCCCTCAATGCTGCATTCACATCTTCTAGGAGACTTTCTGATGGTTCTGACACTTAGCCGTTGTAATTGGTGTCGGGGTTGCCTTGCATTCATCCTCGCCATGATCTTATCTTTCAGGTCAGTCGCTGCCTCGTTCAGCGTGATTGCACTTGGGGCTTCGTATCTCTGGTTGGGGAGCTGGCTCCTCTCCGACCTGTTGTCCTGGCTCCCCCTTGCCGTAGCATTTGTGTTGTATCTTGTCAATCTCAAGTTGTGATAGCAGTTGCCGCTTGAGGATGTTGGAACACTGTACTACTAGTTGCTTTGCTGTAAGCCTTGATTGTGGGTTTCGAAGTAACCATTCATCCCGCATCCTTTGCATGTAACCCCTCTGACTAGGGTTACTGGAGTAGTAGCATTCCAACAGAGCCTTGTTATTGCATCTCGCCCATCTCCGTCTTGTTCCAGTAGCCCATTTGTCATCTTGATGCTCTGGTTCCCCAACACCTGACGCAGACCTTGTTTGGCCGGGCGACGTCTGAGCCGGCATGTCATATATTTCATTGTCACTCATCATCATGAGGTAGGCAGTAGCGTGAAGGGTCTTGCCTAAGGACCCATACTGGATGATGGGTCATTGCTCATTGTGCTCCGAGGGGGATTCGAACCCTGTTGTGAATGTCCTGTGACTTACCAATTGAGCCATCCACACTGGATGATGGTCAATGCTCAATGCGTCTTTACACACACACACACACATATATATATACACACATACACATATATACACACACACACACACATATAAAGTATAATAAATAAAATGTAATAATTATAGAAATCTAGTGTCACAAGACACACAAGAGAAGGAACACACTACAAAATAAAACAGGAAGTGACAAAACCATAAACAACCACAATAGTCATCTGAAAATAACAATCGTTGTTTTCATTACCTCTCTTTATATCTACAGAAAGCGCAGGTCCTCTTCCACGGAGTCCGACATGTTGAATCGCCATGTTTCTACAGTAGCCCAGAACGGACAAACCAAACACTGGCTGTAGATAGTGCCTTTCGCATTTTTTGTGCCACTAAATCCTACACACTGCTGCTTTAAGTGGCACAACCTCTAAATGCAATTTCTGCTAAATTTTGCAAACTTCATCAGATTCATGAATTTCATAATGTTTACAAAAAGGATATAGTAGTCTGATATAGTGGTCTGAAAAATGCGTTTATTTATGAAAATCATGACATTTTTCTTCTTACAACCCAAATGAAGTACAGGGGTCTATTACAGAAAGCAGGTTTAACAAACTCTGAGCCTAACCCTGAACTCTGAGCTGATGGACCCTGAGATGGAAAATGACAGTAAATGGACTGTCGGACTGTTCTTGTATAGCGCCTTTCTAGTGTTCAAAGCACTTCACACACTACATATCACATTCACACACTGATGGCAGAACTGCTCATCAGTACAAAGAAACTCACAACACTGACACACCAAAGGCACAGCTCTCAAGAGCAATTTGGGGTTCAGGGTTCCGATTTTCACAATTTAAACTGAGATTACACATTATGTGCAATAAACATGTAGCAGGGGAACTGCTCTAACAAACTGAAAGCTGTCTTGTGTGCACAATCACAGTGTTATAAAAACACACGCAGAGGTTTTATTTGGAGCTGAGTGACTTGATGCTGTGTAATATTTAAATGTGAGGGCAAAAACCTCTGTTCAAAGAAATTACTGACAGCACATAAAATCGGTAACTTTAGATAGTCTTGAGCAACAAACTAATATCCAAGATTTTGATCCTGACTATAAACCTCCACTAACAAATGCGTTTCTATACATGCAATGAGGAAATGTAAGAGGGAGGAGACACAGAGAAACTCAGGGTTTGTTGAAAAAAAAAAAACCTACCAGTGAGCAGGTTAGGTCTCACAAAATCTGTTACCATGGTAACTGACTTGAGTTTACCTCTCTTTCTGGAACTGAAAATCCAGTTTCCCTCGGGGTTAACTAACTCACTTCACTAAACCCCCTTTCTGGAATACACCCCAGAAAGGGGGGTGAAATACATTTGTTATGCTGTCATTAGAATTTTATTTTAAGATAAAATAAATAAAAGTAACAAAATGTGCATAGAATCAAGGGGGGTGAAAACTCTCATGGCACTGTATTGTGTCCAGAATCAGTGCAATAAGCAAATGAATAAAATTCTAAGTGCAATGTTTTAAATATGTACAAACACCATGTTGAAGCCAAAAAATAGTGTTACAATAAATTGTATTATCTGACAATAACAATGGCATGTCTTATCAGTTAGAATTTCAGTCACAATTTGCATGAGTCATTAATCACAATTAATTTAACAATGCTTGTTGTCTTTTAGGAATATTTTGAGCTTTGTGCAAGATGTTATCGAGACAGGTAAGTCTACAATAATTTAACTCAATGTTTACATTTTAATATTTATTATCCATTTGTTGTAGAGACACCAATACAATGCCCTTTAAAGTAACTGCATGACACCCATTGACAGACATAAACAGTACAATAGAATGTGGGCAAGGTTGTCAAGAGCACAAAAGAGACATAGAATCCCACACCACTGAAAAATCAGTCAGAGAAATTTCTGGTGGCACTCATGTGGTTGTTGACATCAACACCACATTTTAGGACAGACCAGAAATGGTATCACATACAGAAACGGATGACAATGAGGAAGTGGCTGGGCCAACACAGAGAGAAGAGCTGTTAGAGTTACCTTTTGTGTAAAGCATAGCACACTGGATGCTCTGCGTAAACAACAACAACAACAACAGGGCCATGAGGAGCTCCCCCCCCCACTGCCAGAAAATTCAAGGTCGAAACAGTAGAAGGTGTGGAGACCATAACATACAATGTGGCTGACCAACTCTCTCTCTGCACCTTAACAAATATCCCCCAGAATCATCACAAGACCTACAATCAATTAATATTTCCCTGAATATTGATGGCTTACCTCTTTTCAGGTCTTCGAACAAATCGCTCTGGCCAATTCTGTGTTAACACAAAAGTGCATTTTCCCCCTCTGCCTCTCCATTGCCTCTTTCAAACAGAGGGATACCAGTTTCATCACTGAGATAATGAGGGAATTAACCAAAGTGATGCAGGATGGTCTGGAGTGGTCAGGCAGATCACCAAAGGTTGCAGCTGACTATATACACCAATGCTGCCTTGGGGTGATGAGGACGTTGCTGCTTCTGTGGACAAGGGGCAGGACGGGAACTTGGATGTCAAGAGGCCAAATGACTAGTGTCGGCGAGTGTCTGGAGGCACTGAAAACCGTAATTCTTGATTGTTTTGCCAGAAAGCCAAGGTGACTGGAAAGCAACAGAACTCTCATAGTTTGCTCTCTACACTGGGAAGAGTGTAGTGTGTTGAAAGGTGTGCTTCAGGAAGACCTTTTTGAACATTTCATGTGCCTGTGCCTTCAGCACAGCAATGTGCATTTTAGTGTCACCGCAACTGGCTGTGACCCACAGTTCATATGCACATGGTCTCCTGAGGTACTTCGTGGAACAAGGAGGGATTTTGTATGGCCAAAGATTTCTTGTCTACAATGTCCACTCATTGTTGCAGCAAATCAAGGGAATGGTGCTATCAGGGAAAAATCCACTGATGCAAGTTGCCAACTGCCTGGAGGAAACCATAAAAGTAAAAATAAAAAATGAGATGCAGGGGTCAGCAATCAAAGGAAGGAAAATAGTCTTCATGCTCAGTGGTGAGGAAGGCTGTGAGGTTGTGTCTGTGAGTGGTGAAAATGAGAGGACTGTCCTGTGTAGAGTTTACACCTACCTGCAGCCATATATGATGACACCCTGTGACTCCCGTGTACTTTCCGTACCAACATCAGAACATTGAGAATGCGGCTTGTTGATGAGAGCATCCTTGAGAGGAGGCCATTCATGGTGGAGGAAGCTCATAGATCTAGGGTTGTGCTTAGTTCAAGTCTCACCCTCAATCCTGCTGCTAGTCCAGGTCTCAGTCCTTCTGCCCTCATGCCAGTCCAGGTCTCACCCTCAGCTCTCCCTCAGCCTCAAACCTCCTGCCAGTCTCAGCCCTCTTGTCTGCCAGACTAGTTTCTCAGCTGTCCTGTATCTCAGCAGCCATCTGCTCAGCTCTCTCCTGCCATAATCACTGACCTAAGACACATTGAATTGCTGCTGTTAGTCAAGTGAGTGGAAAAAATGTCTCCAGTGTTTATAGTCTTTTAGGTCAACAGAACAGATTTGGGACTTTGCACCCTGTTATCACTTATCCCCTTTATTCTGATTTTGTCCCTCCTGACAAAACTGTGACTTTTGAACTATTAACTTCTACGACATTCACATCAACAGGGAAAATGGGATTGTTATTATTCATTTTTATTTTTTTCAGGCCACAAAGCAGGATGCAGTATGTACTGCACTTCATTACTGAAAATTAAGTGGAGGCAACACCCTCAAAATGGCTGGAGTAGAGCGATGAGGTGAGATGTTTTTGAAGATTTTGAGCAATTCAGATTTTTTATGATATCAACTCCATATACTTATCTCACTGTGTTACAGGTTCTGTTTTGCTATTGGCCACAAAACAATGCTGGCACTTTGGCCAAAAAATGTGCATTGCCAGACAAGGACCTTCTGTGTTTGAACAACAAGTAAAAAGCTTAAACTGACCTGAATAAATGCATTTTAAGTACCTTGTAGGCACACTCCTCATTGCTGGGAAGTCACTTTATTGTCTTTTATTGCTTCATGTTTGAAAGACCACACGGCTGTATATGTGTTGATTCATTTACAGTTATAGTGCAGGGTTTGGATGGACTTGTAGCCCCCCTTCAAAAGACCTTTGCTCTAACCAAGGGCTCCACAATGTAACTATAGTTGTACCAAAAGAAAATATAATGCATATATTTGACCTATGAGAAAAACATTTTTTTCATTGTCTTTGTTTTGCAGTTGCCGCATCAAGTATTGACACTGTGGACTTCCAAAGTAACAGCAGCATTACATCAATATTTAAAATATGCACTCTATAGTTGGAAAAATCTTATACATTGTAGGTGGTTATCCATGTAACTTTTTTATGTTTTACAGGTATTCCATCAGCATCAAACAGAATGCACCAAGGCAGAAGCAGCACTCACAGTCAACGCTCCTCAACTCTGGTATGAAATTTTAAGGAGTATTTACTTTTCCAATTTATCTTTACTATGATTCTTTCTTTATATATACACTAAGTGGTCACTTTAACAGTTTTGGATTGCAGATTGTACAGGTGTACCTAATAAAGTGAAAACTGAGTGTGTAGCAGGCCCCCCCGTACAAGGATGAGACTTTTACTGGTGGTTTTATGATGTTTAATCCTTTCCTTTGAACCTTAAACCATACACCATGTCACCAACGTAAGAGCTGAAATGCATACAAAACATGTGACCGATTAGTTCACATTGTTCACATACTGCTGTCTTACATTGATGCAAAAAACGAACACATTATCAAACAAAATGATCATATCTCAACTTATTTAAATACCTTTTGCCTCTTTGGAGGGGCTGCAAATATGAATCTAACGTTCATCACTGCTCCGTGTCGAAGTTACTGCCGTATTTGGGCTAACAAGCTGTACACTGCAAAAACTGCACTAGCAAGGGCGCGCGCTTCCAAAAGAAGAGGAAATGCGCGTAGCTTAAAACTGGAAGTCAACCATTTCACTATATACATTTCAAAATAAAAGACAATTACCTTTTCTATAACAAAAATTTACTTATGGTTATTTACAGAGTGTATTTGTAATCACTACAGGCAACAGTTAGGAAAGGAGTGAGCTGAAGTGAGCCTGGGCGATGGTCTGAGGAGGATGCTCCGAAAAATTGGGAGCAACTTACTCTGGGAGAAATATAGCTTTAAGGGGAGAAAGGAAAAGAGACCATTTTATAAATTACCAATAAATAAAGCCATAATATGTAAGTACTTTTTAAACTAATTTTGACTTAAACATATCAGTGTCTGTGCTTGTTGAAACATTTTCAGATTCTTAAAATACATCTTCTGATGAACCTGAATACATAATCATTAAGGCTTTGTGGAGTGAGTGCCCCACAAATCCTCTGCAGCCTACCTCAATAGGCATGCGTACGATAGTTGATGACCAGCTGTTCATACTTGGTCCTTTTCCTTTCGTGAGCCTCCTCCATGCGGTCCTTCCATGGCACTGGTCAGCTCCATGATGATGATGTTCTTGGTGCTCTCTGAGACTGGGAGGATATCTGGCCTCAGAGTGGTACTGACAATGTGACAGGGGAATCTCATCTGTTTCTCCAGGTCCACTGAGAGCTGCCAGTCCTGGGCAGTCGCCAGGATCCCTGCTGGACTCCTATGTTCTGCCCGTGGGAGCTCTCCTATCTTCACAAAAGCAATTGCTCGGGTGGTGGTGCGTGCTCGGCTGCGGCTGCTGATTCTCTTGCGGATGGCTTCTGTAATAGGTTTCAGCACCTGATTGTGGCATATCGGCCCTGGCTGAATGCTTTTGGGCAGGAGCTCAATATGTGCTCCAATGACCCTCTTGCTGTGGGCAGCTTCAGTGGGCAGTTTGGAGAGACCACTTTGCCCCAGCTGAAGAGGTTCACTGGGATAGGCAAGACGTTGTACACCACCCAAATCAGGAAAGTGATGCGGTGCGGCTCTGCCTGCCAGAGATCCGTCCATGTGACTCTCCAGTCCATGGCTTGCTCCCACCTTGTCCAGGCCCCCTGCTGGCTCATACCAGCAGCTCTGCTCGACCTCCCTTCCTCCACTGCAGCCCTTAACTTCTGCTGAATCAGCCTTTGCTTCTCCTTCCCCTTACTGTTGCCGTACTGTGGTGTTGGGAACATTCCCAAGCCCACTCTATCACGGGTCAATAGTCCCACCAGAGCTCTGTGGTGCAGTTGTGACTCAGCTTCCAGCACAGCATCCTTGGCTCTCCTCTTCCTTCCGGTCTTCACCACCACTCCTGCCTGGGCCACACTTGGGTCACTCGAGTCCCTGTACATCAGCACCTCTCTCGTCCATGTCATCTTGAACTCTACTTCCAAAGACTTTAAGAGCAACTGGAGCTTCGTGCTGTTCCTGTAGAAGGCAATGTTGCTGCAGCTTCTGGGCAACTCCAGCCATCTCCTGACAGCTGCTTTGTAGCTCAGATTGTATAATAGCAACGACAACTATTTGCTATACATTTAAATGTACACTAGTTCTGCTCAAGCACTCATAGCGCTCTCCTTCTTTTAATGACTTTTTCATTAACCCCACAGTCCAACAACCTGGAAGAATCTCGTTTAGTCTGGCAGAATCTCATTTAGTCTATTATTAAAGAAACGCATGAAGTCGTTACTGCTGAGGGCTATAGGAATACATGGTTCAATAGAACTATGACTCTCTGTCATAAGACTCTGTTAAGACTATCTTTCCAGACTAAACGAGATTCTTCCAGGTTGTTGGAACGCCATTTCCTTTCAAGTTTTTGTGATGTTTGCTTAAATTTGCGGGTTTGGAGATTATACCATGGCGCTAACCTTCTTTGTTTTATTATCTTCTTTTGTAGAGGGGCGATAGAAGCAAGTGTTGTTCGCAGTGAGCCTGCAGCGCTATCAACTAGATGGTCAATTTGGGAGGGGCTGAAATTAATATAGGAGTCCTCTGTTATATTGAGATATAGCACCTTATTAAATGCAGATGGGATCGCTTCCTTAAATTTAGCTACAGCACTATCAGACAGACATCTAGAGTAGGAGATTTTGCCTTAATGGCGTGTAGTCCAGTAATACCAGTTCAAAAGTTATTAAATAATGGTCCGATAATGAAGGATTCTGTGGAAAGACAATTAAATGTTCAATTTCAATGCCGTATACCAGTCAAAGGTCGAGGGTCTGGTTAAAACAGTGGGTGGGTTTATGTGCTCTCTGACAAAAGCCAACACACCACATGAATATTAAAATCACCTATAATAATTACTTTATCCTGGTCTCAACTCTGAGTTGTCATGGTTTTGGTCCACTAATAAACTCGGCCAGATTTCTAGATATGAGAGCTGCTCCATCCAAAGTGGGATGAATGCCGTCTCTCCTAATCAGACCAGGTCTTCCCCAGAAAGTCTGCCAATTATCTACAAAGCCCACATCATTTGCTGGACACCACCTCGATAGCCAGCGGCGGAATGAAGACATGCGGTTAAAAATGTCATCACTGCTCAGGTTTGGCAGGGGCCCAGAGAAAACTACGGAGTCCAACATTGTCTTTGCATATGTACACACCGACTCAACATTAATTTTAGCGACCTCCGATTGGTGTAATTGGGATTTGTTACCAGCGACGTGAATAACAATCTTACTGTATTTATCCTTAGCCAGCAGTTTTAAATAGGATTCAACGTCGTGCTCTGGCCCCAGGAAAACATTTGACTATGGTCGCTGGTGTCACTAACTTCAGGTTTCTCACAATGGAGCTTCCAATAATGAGTTGGTTTCTCAGTGGGGAGAACTTGTTAGAAACGTGAACAGGTTGGTGGTGAACCGTGGGCTTCTGCTTAGGGCTATGCTTCCTTCGGACAGTCACCCAACCTCCTTTGGGACTGCTAACATGGACTGCTAACATGGACTGTTAGCAGTCACTTAACAACTTACTAACACTTCACTTACCAAAATAAAACTAGACCAAAACTGATAAAATATAATCACAAATGGTAGAAACACTGGACACATTTTCAGATCAAGTCAAAATTCAATATTTAGGAGAAAAAAACCCAGAAGCGACAAAATGTGTCACTTCATGTCGCCTGTGGAACAACGCATGCAAGTTGAATTCCCTCATCTATTTCTGTACTTGACTGTCAGACCATATTTAAATGCAATGCTCATTTGACAAGTATTTACTTTTTAATATTTGTAATATTTTGTTAGTGGCTTTTCTTTTGTATGTACAGTGGAAAATAGACATAAGCTTTGAATTTCTTGAATTTGTAACATGCATTTTAATGCTATTTTGCTTAAAAATATGGGCTACAATGTTTAATGAAATGTTACACATACAACTCTAATGGTGTTTTACTGGTTAGAAAATGATTCTCCTCTTGAGGAAAAACAAAATCCCTTTTAGCCATGTCAAAGGAACTGAATTCATATTTGTATCATAGGCTATCTTCAAATCATCATTATGTTATATTATAAGTGCGCTTGCCAGTTTTTGGCAGAGCCTGTTAGCAATGTTTTGAGGTGAGATGGCTGTTTCTCTCTCTTTCACAGCAAGAAGGTCCGTTTGAACCTCAGCGTGAGCTCTCAGTGTGAGTGTGAAAGTTACAATTGTAAATGCTCTGTTAATCCAAAACCAATGTTTTGTATGTATTGTATGAGGAAGTCTGGAGTGGCAGAGAGGCATGTTAGAGTGGTGCAGGACATGTATGAGAGCTGTAAGACTGTGGTGAGGTGTGCTGTAGGTGTGACAGAGGAGTTCAAGGTGGAGGTGGGTCTGCATCAAGGATTGGCTCTGAGCCCCTTCTTGTTTGCTCTGGTGATGGACAGGCTGACAGATGAGGTTAGACAGGAATCTCCATGGACTATGATGTTTACGGATGACATTGTGATTTGTAGTGAGAGCAGCATGTTTGACAGATTTAAGCATGGCTCTGAAAAGACAGCAGGAGTCAGGTGCTGAGAAACGAAAGAAGAAGAAACTGCGAGATGATGCCCGTGCATCACTTTCAGGTAAGTCCATGTTTAATCATTCATAAATACGGGAAATGTGCTGCATGTGCGTGCTGCTGCTAATCGTAATGCGCCTCGAACTTGCTGACATTAATGTTAGCATTAGCAAACTATGTTATTATAACTTACAACTTCGGTGCAAGCTAAATTGAGATTTTACTGTTAAACATTACCTATTTTAAAAATAACTGACCTGACGCCAGCTAGCTGTTACTTTTTTTTTTTTACTATCTTTCTTTAGATATTGAGCAGTAGTTTATGGTTTATTTTGACGTGATGGTGGTTAATACTTTCTCAGTAACGTTAACAGTTAGCAGTCAGTGCAGTGCACATGGTAGGCTAACAATTCCTGTTATATATATATATATATATATATATATATATATATATATATATATATATATATATATATATAAAATGTCATTATGAATGATATAAAGCAAACATTACTGTTGATTTGTGTGCATTATTGCACCTCATTCTATTATGCTTTATATTAGATTAGATTTAGATTTACATTTATTTATTCATTTAGCAGATGCTTTTATCTAAAGCGACTTACAAATGAGAACAATAGAAGCAGTTAAACTAACAGTAGGACAACAATATGCAAGTGCTATGCCTATGACCCTTCTCAGTTTAATCTAACGCAGAATTTTTTTATTTTTTTTATTTTTAATAATAGATAAATAAGGAATAAAGGGGGAGAACTCCTTGGCTGCCATGCTTTCAGTTATAAATGTTTATAATATTTTTCTGGAATAAGATTCTTTGTTTGAATATTTTGTCTCTTTCTATACTGATCCTTTTTCTTCGTATATCGAAATTTTTGCAGGGGCAATGCTGAGATACGTACGAGGAGGAGCACAAGGCCAAGAGGAAGATACAGATGACGAGCAGGAGGAGCAGCCATGTACAAGCAGTTCAGGCACACATCAACCCCAGCCGGACAGCAGGTCTGTAGACTCCACAATAGGACCAAGCCCTGATCAACCACCCTCATCCAGCAGTTTAGGGACAGATACACAACAGATAACCACCACCTCTGAAAGCACAAGTCCTGTCATTGAGAGTCCATCAGCAGGTGACAATGTAGAGACCTGTGTGCCCCCTCCAACTGATCCTGCTTTTTGGCCGTCAAAGGTTTTAGACGCAGATCGTGTTGAAATAGTACAAAGAGGCCCATTTAAAGTCCCATCAGATTTTAATTTTCCAAAGGGACTAGATGGCAGGGCGTTTCATAGTAGCCTACAATTCAAAACACTCTCAAATGGAGAGAAATCATGAGAAGTTGGCTTGTTTACTCACAACAGAACAATGCTGTGTTCTGTTTTGCGTGTAAGCTTTTCAGTTTGAAAGCTATAAAGCTGACTGCAGAGGGCCACAGTGACTGGTCCAACATAAACAGTAGTTTGAGGAGTCATGAATGTAGCTCAGACCATGCCCAGTGCATGTTTAAATGGAGAGAACTGGACATGCGTTTACAGACAAATACAGTATGACAATAGACCACCAGGCACTGACATTGCTGGAGGCAGAAAAAAGAAGGTGGCGAGATGTTCTCAAACGCTTACTTAAAATAACCCTATCTCTTGCCTCAAGGAATTTGTCATTTAGGGGCTCCTCACAGTGTCTGTATGAGCCAGACAATGGCAACTTCTTAAAGGAAGTGGAGCTTTTAGCCAGTTTTGAACCCGTGATGGAGAACCACCTGACCAAGATAACTGATGAAAGCTCCCGAACGCATTATCTTGGACAGCAGACACAAAATGAACTGATCCAGATCATCTCCATCAAAACATTACAAACAATCCAGACACAGATTCAGGAAGTGAAATATTTCTCCATTATTCTTGACTGTAGACCTGATATAAGCCACAAGGAACAAATGTCCCTCATCGTGCAAATTGTTGATTTGGTGCCAAAGCCAAATATCAAGGAGTATTTCCTTGGTTATATGGAGGTGGTTGAAACAACTGGCCTGAACCTGTCTACTGTCCTTCTAGACAAGTTGAAGGAACTCAGCATTCCGTTTGATAATTGCCGCGGACAGGCCTACGACAATGCAGCAAACATGAAGGGGAAAAAGCAAGGAGTTCAGGCCCGACTGCTACAACTTAATTCGAGGGCGTTGTTTGTTCCTTGCGCAGCTCATTCGATTAATCTTGTCATAGCTGATGCTGCTAAGTTGTCCAGGGATGCCACTGGCTATTTTGGCTATTTGCAGAAGCTATTTTGTTTCTTCTCAGGAGCTACACAGCGATGGAGCATCTTGAAAAAACACGTCAACCTGACTGTGAAATCATGGAGTGATGTGAGGTGGGAGAGCAGGCTTAAGAGTGTCACAGCTGCCAGAAGCTAAATTAAAGAAATCAGAAATGCGCTCATCGAGGCTAGGCAAACTGTCAATGACTCAGTCGCAAAAATAGAGGCTCATGCCCTGGCAGAAGAGGTGGCATCTTTTAGATTTCTGATCTGTTCTGTTGTCTAGTGTGAAATTCTTACGACCACTAACCAAGTAAACAAGCTTCTGCAGACTAGGTCAATGCAGCTTGACATTGCTTTCAGGCTCATTGACAATGCCAAAACCTCCCTCTCCAGATACAGGCACTCTGGATTTGCTGAGGCAGTGTTATCTGCCAAGGAGCTTTGTGAGGCCATGAACAGAGCCAGAGCTCAAGAAGAAAAGGCTCAGGAACACAAAAAGGCAGTTTGCATATGAGACTGCTGACGAGCCCTTCAGTGATGCCCTCAAAAGGCTTGAGGTAACATTTTTCAATAGTGTTGTGGACTCAGCTTTGATGTCACTGCAGGAGCGTTTTGAGACCATGACCCAGGTCAGAGACAAATTTGGAGTGCTGCTCGATTTCAGCAGAGTGCACGGAATGTCCAAGGAGGACTTACCAACAAAATGCATTGAAGTGCAGAAGACACTGACTGAGGAAGGAAATTCTGATATTGATGGACTTGAGATGGTTCAGGAAATCATCAACCTTCCTCAACTGTCCCCACAGACAACTGCCTTGGAGTTGCTGACATTTCTCCATGAGAATAGCCTTCAAGAGGTGTATCCAAATCTCTGGGTTGCTCTTAGAGTTGCATTAACTCTCCCTGTTACAGTTGCCTCTGCTGAGCGAAGTTTTTCAAAACTAAAGCTCATTAAAACATACTTGCGTTCAACAATGGGGCAGGAACGTCTAAGTGGTCTTGCTGTCATCAGCATCAATGGTGAAGTGGCTCAGAAGCTGTCATATGATGACCTAATTAGTGATTTTGCAGCGAGGAAATGCAGACGTGTGGTTCTATAGAGCCTCCCAAAACTGGTGGAAATGCTTGATCCATACAGAATAGCATTATGGCTCCCTCAAAATGTATGTCTTTGGTTTATTTTGACAACATTTGGTCTAAGAAGATTTTGCATTTTACTTGAATGTGTGTTTTTAGCTGTTCTACATAGCCTACTGTGTTTACAAAGTAATTCAAGTTGTGACTTTTAGTCCTCTAAATCTTTGTTTTATTTGAGAAGACTGACTATTCTTGTTTGTACTTATTGATGATTATTTAATTTAATTTATTCAAAGTAACATTGAATTTGCAAAAAAAAAAAGTCTGGATTATTTTGATAATTATTTTATTTTGCTATTCTGTTTACTGTTTACAAAGTCAGCAAAGCTGTGAAGATTTTACTTTCTCTTTTTAGTGTTCTTAAGTTTTATACTGTGATGCTGCTATTGTGTGTTATTGGTATTGAGTTATGTTTGGTAATAAAAAGTTAAACTGGCAAAAACAAACGTTTTTTTTTTTTTTTTTTTTTTTTTTCGCGGGGTCGGGGTGGGAGGCATCATAAAGGAATTATGCTTAGGGCACCAAAATGGCTAGCAGCGGCACTGGGAGCAGGTGGAGGAAAATCTAGAGAGATGGAGGTCTGCTCTGGAAAACAGAGGAATGAAGCTTAGCCGCAGTAAGACAGAATACATGTGTGTCAATGAGAGGGACCCAGGTGGAACAGTGAGGTTACAGGGAGCAGTGGTGAAGAAGGTGCAGGAATTTAAGTACTTAGGTCAACGGTTCAGAGCAATGGAGACTGTGGAAAAGAGGTGAAGAGGTGAGTGTAAGCAGGTTGGAACGGGTGGAGAAAAGTGTCAGGTGTGTTGTGTGATAATTGAGTATCAGCAAGAATGAAAGGAAAGCTGTTCAAGACGGTGGTGAGACCAGCGATGTTGTACAGCTTAGAGACAGTGGCACTGAAGAAAAGACAAGAAGCAGAGCTGGAGGTAGCAGAGCTTAAGATAATGAGGTTCTCTTTGGGAGTGACGAGGATGGACAGGATCAGAAATGAGTACATCAGAGGGACAGCTCATGTTAGATGTTTCGGAGATAATGTCAGAGAGGCCAGATTGAGGTGGTTTGGACATGTTCAGAGGAGAGACTGTGAATATATTGGTAGAAGGATGCTGAGGTTGGAGCTGCCAGGCAGGAGGTCTAGAGGAAGACCAAATAGGAGATTTATGGATGTAGTGAGAGAGGACATGAAGTTAATTGGTGTGAATGAAGAGGATGCAGAGGACAGGGTTAGATGGAGGCACATGATTCTCTGTGGAGACCCCTGAAAGGGAACACCCGAAAGGAAAAGAAGATTATTACTTCTACTAGTAGTACTAGTGGTGGTGGTGGTGGCTGTAGTAGCCTAGTAATAATAATAATAATAATAATATTGATATTATAATAATAATTATTTTGTTTTTTGGGAACCTTTGTTGTGTTAGAACACAGACGTTATCCAGGCTTCTTTCAGAAAGGCTTTGCTTTCAAAGTTGTCAGAGTCTGTGATGTCGTGGCTTGTTGAATAAAATATCTCTGGCTGCTATAGGCCTAGACTGCCGGGATAATTCCCATGATGCATCTCTCTCCTCCTCTTCCTCTCGATCAGTGTGCATTTTTATTCCATTACTGCATGTTACTAACTTGACATCTTCTCTCTCCTGTAGATTTGTGCTTTCTCTCTCTCTCCTCTCTCCTTCTGTCACTTTCAGCAGGTATTTCTACCTCTGGAGCTGCAGAGACTGGATCTGCGGTTGTGTTCCTGCCCGACAACTGCTACTACAGTTGTTGTTAATGGCTTTGTTACTAATACTGACTATAAATTACTTTATTAATATTAATATTACCACTACCATTACATTATTACTATTACTACTACTATTCTAGGTAGAATTTGCATTGTGCTTCCCTCTCCCCCACCGCTTCACTCTCTCTTTCTCTCTCTCAACCCAACATGGCAGTGGCAGATGGCCGCCCACCACTGAGTCTAGTTCTGTCCGAGGTTTCTGCCTGTTAAAAGGAAGTTTTTCCTTGCCACTGTCGCTAAGTGCTTGCTTATCGTGATAATTGTTGGGTCTCTGTAAATAATATTATAACGAGTACAACCTAGAGCTACTCTATAGGACAAATGCAATGAGATAACTTCTGTTATGAATTGGCACTATATAAATAAGATTGAATTGAATTGAATTGCCATCCACCCTGACCACCTCCCTGCGACTCCAGCACGATACATACATGTAGTGTTTCATTCACTCAAAGAAACGTTGTCTCTGATGTGGTGACCCCTGCTGTGTCAGCTTGGGTTTGCTGTGCGATTCCTGTCTCTCTGCACACTCCACTGCAGGTGGATCGCTAGTGTAAGCTGTGTTCCCAGTTATTTAAGCCTGGCTGCAGTGCAGCTCTCTCTCTCTCTCTCTCTCTCCTACACACACACACATCCTTTACTCACGCATACTTACACCACTGACTGTACCGACATCCACACCCCACATCGTAAAAATCCTTAATTGGCACTTTAATATACTTGATTTGGTTCAATTTGGTTTAATAAAATATCTTGTTAAAACTTTATCATGGTGTATCTCCTGTTTGTTTGGCCTAAGAGCCGGGTCATAACATTGAACATAATCTAGGCAACAATTATGTAATTTCTAGGAGACAGGGTTGGCAGGGATTACTCTTTTCATTGATTACCTCAAACTTTGACAAAAATAGACTTCCACTAGATTTCTTCTATAATGGATTACACAACTCATGCAACATTCAATAGTCTGCTAATTGATTTTCATACCATATGGAAATTAATGGAAGACAATGGCTGCTTGGAATATTGGGAAGAAATACATCCAAAAATCTAAAATATAACAGCATGGTTTGCAAAATTGTTAGCTGTAATCTAAGTATAGGTGATACGAAGTAAATGGGCATTAATTTTGCAAAAGGAAGTGTTCCTAATATTTTTCTTTCCAGTGGTGGAATGTAAGTACATTTACTCATGTACTATATTTCAGTAGCCTACAATTCTGAACTATTTGTACTTTACTTGTGTATTTCCATGTTATGCATGTTATATATGTGGACATTTTCAGTATTTAGAAATAAATAAACTTGCTGGAAACCAGAAAAATACTGTTTAGAGGTAAATTTGTGTGTGACACTCATCCTTGTATTTCCAAAATTCTTCACCACACGCCACTAGACAATTGTTGACTATGGCTAGTTAACATGACACATGGAATTCCAGTGAGAAACTAGCAGCAGTATTAACACTAACACAAACTACATGATGTTAGCTCTACAGGTAGTGAGATATGACCTGTGTGTGTCCCAGACCATCAGCGGACAGCACAGGTTAAAAACACAGAAGCCTTCTTCATACAAGTTACATTAGCATTTTTTAAAGGTCCAGTGTGTAGGATTTAGTGGCATCTAGTGTTTAAATTGCAGTTTGCAACCATTTGAATACCCCTCGCATCACCCTCCCCTCCCCTTCCAAGCGTCTAGGAGAAACTACGGTGGCCACAAAACTCGTGAAAAATGCGAACACCCTGCCTAGAACCAGTGTTTGGTTTGTCCCTTCTGGGCTACTGTAGAAACATGGCGGTACAACATGGCAACCTCCTTGGAAGGGGACCGGCTCCCTATGTACATAAAAAAGGCTTATTCTAGGTAATGAAAACACAATAATTCTTATTTTCAGGTGATTATACACTAATAAAAACATACTTATGAATAGCATATTCCATTTCTACCAATAGGTCCTCCTAAATGTTACACACTGGACCTTTTAAAAAATTATCATTATCATTATCATATACTGTATAAAACTTCCGCTGTTGGCTGCACAAGTTCAGAGAAAAGAAGTCCCCTCATTCTGGATATTATATTAGTAAAGCATTAGCCAGCATGTATGAAAACTGCTATTTACCATCAAAATATACTAGACTCTAGATATATGCCAAATGCGTTTTATTAGTGCAAAATTTCAGATGACTGCAGTATATACACGCAAAGCTTCACTCACAAGAAAGTCATGTCATTACAGGATTTATAAGTATTATTTATCAGCCACACAGGATCATAAAAAGAGACACAGCAAACCTGTTTGATTTTTTTCCTCTTAAATATTCTAATAATGTAATGCATTTTCCATCCAAAGCCATGCATCTGATCTCTATCAGCTGTCACCAAGTCCCACACTGAAACTCTAAAAGCATGTCAAACTGTTCACCAAAGCATTGATTGTAGAGCCTGACAAACGTTAGTAATATTAAATAGACAGCCAGAAACATGCAGTAACAGTGTGAGCTGTCTTACCATGAAATAGGCGTTTCTTCCTGCAGGAATATTCTGCACTTAGAACTACAATATAAGGGAAGTTTCCTTCTGGAATGTTACATATTTTCCAGCCAGAACTTTTGTGGTTTGTGCAGTTTAACGCACAAAAACAACTATACATTTTGATCTTGTTATAATGCTCATTCATTTTGGTCTGTTTTCTACCCCCGCGTGCATCACATGATGATGTTGCTAGGAAGAAACATTTATAGTTATACATATATACATATAGTTTATAGTATACTGTTATATTTTACTATATCAAATATAATAATAATAATAATAATAATACATTTTTTTGTATAGTGCTTTAAAAGGTACTCAGAAGCACTTTAGAAGACAACAAGAAGCAATAACAGAATAAAAACAACTACAACAGTGAAAAAGGAGAAGGGGGACTAATAGATCACAGATTAAAAGTGGATTTAAATAGGAGGGTTTTGAGTGTGGTTTTGGAAGAAGGGAGTGAGGGAGAATGTTTTGGATGTATTGTAGTTTGTTAAGGATTTTGGTGGACGTGCCCTACAGAATGCTGTTGCAGTAATCGAGTTGTGAGGTGATGAAGGTGTGGATGAGCATTTCAGCAGCTGAGAAGGAGAGGGAGGGGCGAAGATTTGGGGCCAATGATGAGGATTTCAGATTTGCTGCTGTTGTGTTTGAGAAAGTTAGCTTGCATCCAGGATTTTATAGCAGTGAGGCAGTTTGTGAGGGTGGAGTGAGTGGCAGCAGTAATGGATTTGGTGTAGATGTAGAGCTGGGTGTTGTCGGCATTACAGAGGAAATGGAGGCCATGGTGGCCTATGATATGACCAAGGGGAAACATGTAGGAGGATGAAGAGGAAAGGACTGAGCACCGAACCTTGGGGGACACCTTGAGAGACTGGAGATGTGTTAGAGTTGGATTTATTGATGAACTGATTGACTGATGAACTGGTGGTGGTCGGAGAGGTATGATTTGAACCAGGAGAGGGCAGTGCCAGTGATACTGAGGGAGGACTCGAGGTTGGAGAGGAGGATGGAGTGCTGAGGTCAAGTAAGATGAGGATGTTGAGGGAGTGGAGGAGGTCATTGGTGACTTTGATTAGGGTGGTTTCTGTGCTGTGGGGCGACTGCGGCTTGGTAGAGCGGGTCGTCCACGGCGGTTCGATCCCGCCTTCCCCCAGCAGTGTCGAAGTGTCCTTGGGCAAGACACTGAACCCCAAATTGCTCCCAAGGGCTGTGCCTTTAGTGTGTGAATGGGTGTGAATGATTAGTTTCTTTGATGAGCAGTTCTGCCATGAATGGGATGAATGTGATATGTAGTTAAAGGCGCTATATAAGTACAGTCCATTTACCATCTGTGTTGGGACTGATATGGTTCGTAGAGTTGGGGGTTGGGAGTTGCGCTCCAGTAATTTAGATGGAAAGGGGAGACTGGAGATGGGCATGTAATTGTTGGGGATGTCAAGGCCAGGCTTTTTGAGGATAGGAGTAATAGAGGCGAGTTTGAGGGCGTCACACCGGAAGTGCGTGGCGCCGGAAGTGCGTGACGTTATGGGTGGACCAATGAGCGTGAAGCAGGCGTGGTGAGCAGGAGCTGGGATGGGAGTAAAGTAGGCGTGGGAATGAAAAACCCTGTAAAAGAAATAATATGATTAAATAATTCAATCAATTAAGTGAAATCAATAGTATCAAAAGTATAAAAATAATTGGTAAATTTACCATCTGTAAAAAAAACAAACTAATCTTTCAGGAGCAAAAGACACGTCCTTCTCTGTTGTCTGTCCAGTGCAGAGTGAGGTGTGAATGAATTGGAAAGATGTGGGAGGGTAGGCGGAGTTTGCGTGAACCAATGGGAGGGTTAGCCAATGGGAAAATAGGTTAGGAGGAGCTTGCATGCATCGAAAAAATAAATAAAAGCAGAATATTTCTGGTCTGAAACATCAAACAAGATGAGTCAGTTGAAGATGATCAGCCAGACGCCTGTGACGCATTATCAAAACGCAACACTAGGGGGCGCACCCAAGAAACAGGTGTTGTATTTGAGTGGTATGTGTGTATACCGACGAATTGTTCACAGTAACCGAACGTATACCTCGCCAACCCCCCGTGTGCAAACTGAAAGATTATGACGGAGAACCTATCCAAGGCTCGTTTTACGAAGCAGAGTTGCAAAAAGTCAAGGTTGGTAAAGACAAAGCGTTTCAAGTTAAAGAAATTCTGGACGAGCGTGTTGTCAGGGATAAAAAACAAATGCTGGTGCGTTGGAAAAACTGGCCTGAGAAATTCAACAGCTGGGTCAAGGCAAGCGACCTGAACAATGTATAAAAACAAATAGGTACGCCGAATCTGAATCATTACAACATGGACCATATCACAGGAGAAGGGTTCTACGTTGTCCTACCCTCCAACGCCAGTATCGATGTATTTAAAAATAACACGATCTCCAGGTACCACGCCGATTTAGCACAGCATATTGATTTAGAAGGCCCGTGGGAGGTAGCTCTGACAGAGATTTCATACCCCCACACCTGGATTAACATTTCTAGTGAGGATGCTTATTTTGAATGGAGGAATAAACCCCAAGATGATGCTTCAAAGAGCGAGGTGTTCACCCGTCAGGGGTTTAGGGGAGGTTATTATCACAACCTGGACCAGCTCAAGATAGAGCTGAATGCCTTTCTTAGAAAAATTAACTCCGATATTTATTTAGGGTTTAGCTCTATTCAAAAGAGATTTGATTTTCAGGCAGGAGGTCAATTTCATTTACGATTTTAGCCCCTTTGGCTTACATGTTGGGGTTAAGCCGGGAAAATGGCTTGTTTTCAATCAGAAGTTGGCTACCTATCTGACTGATATAAAGGGAGGATTTTATCACATGTATTGTTATAGTGATGTGGTACGACATCAGTTGGTTGGTGACGCTTACGCTCCACTCTTGAGAACGATCCCTATAGAAGGGACATACGGGGACGTCATCACGCAGTATTTTAATCCACCCTGCCCTTCCAAAAAAAATCCTCTGTGACAAAAACAAAATGATGCATCAGAGACTAGAGCCTCACCGTTTTGTGAGTTATTATGAGAATCAAGTAGGGGGCGCTCTCCCTGGTTTTTACGGGGTGCTTGTTATGTACGGGAGAGGAATCGGTTCGATTTTTTCTAAAATATTTCGTTTTTTTATTGCCGTTGGTGAAAAAAGGATTTTCCATTGCTAAACCTCATCTTAGATCAGCCTCAAAAAACATTGCCTCTGAGGTGATAAGCCACGCTGTTAATAGAATAGGGGGTCGATCGGCCGACGGGGCTCAAGAAGGATCCGGTGGTATGATGGTTTTAGCCAGACGACTGAGGAAGAGACCTCCCAGGCAACGAGTAAAAGAGCGTAGATCAAAAAAGAGAAAATCAGTAGGGAGAAGTAAGTCCAAAGGAAAGCACGCTGTTGCGAGCTCCGGAGATATATTTTAGAAAACAAATATGGCGCTTTTACATCACAAATCGGCCGAATGCACTATGGGGGAGCTGGATTTATTTTCAGCACCCATAACGCAACTGTCTATCGAAGAAAAGCTCTACACAGAAGTCCTGCCTTTGTCAGCCATTACTGACAGAGGTCCTATTGAATTTTTTATCCCCAGAGATGGGGAAAAATACTTGGATCTGAATGATACTTTGATTCATCTTCGTGTGAAAATTACCAATGCAGACGGATCAAACCTAGCTGCCGACGCAGCAGTGGGTCTCATCAATTATCCTCTGAATACAATTTTTAACCAATGCGACGTTATTCTGGGAGATAGGTTAATTTCCCAATCCAGTGCAACTCACCCTTACAGAGCGATGATAGAGACCCTCCTCAACTATTCAGACGATACGCTAAAAAGTCAATTCACTGCAGGGTTATTTTACAAAGACACAGCCGGTGCTATGGACTCTATAGTACCAAATAACGGGTCAAACAGGGGGTTAAATCAGAGAGCTCGGTTCACCTCGGAATCTAAAGAGCTTCACCTGCTATGTCCTCTTCATGCAGACATATTTTTCTGCGAGAGGCTCTTGAACTCTGTGGATTTGAGAATTAAGCTGACCAGAGCTAACGACGCCTTCTGTGTCATGGGCAACGCCACAAACACTTTCCGTTTAAAAATACTGGGGGCCTCGTTGTTTGTCAAGAAAGTCACCATTTCCCCCGCTGTGCGTTTAGGCCACGTATCAGCATTAATGAGGGGGAACGCTCTCTACCCTTTATCACGCATGAACATAAAAATCTACTCCATCCCTGAGAATACCAGAATATGTAACCAGGAAAATCTCTTCCTGGATATCTAAATATCTAGTGATAGCCATGGTGAACCATGAAGCCTTCACAGGAAAAAGAGATCTGTCACCCTTCAATTTTATTCACAACAACGTCGAATACATGGCTCTGTGTCAGGACGGGAGACAGGTGCCCACTAAAGCTTTCCAACCTCAATTTAATCAGGGTTTATAATATGTTTATAATATGTTTACCGCTACAGGGAGACACTTGACACTTGACAAGATTTACCTCTAAGCATTGACAGGGAGGAATTTCAGCAGGGCTACTCTTTGTTTGTTTTTAATCTCAACGCCTGCGAAGATGCCGACGCATTGTCGAGCATTTCCAACAGAAGTTTAAGACTGGAAATGAGATTCAGAGAACCGTTGCCCCATACTACCACTCTCATTGTTTACACTTGCTACGAGTCTATATTGGAGATTAATTCCAAATGACAGGTGCTTGTGGACTATTACTGAGACAATATGAACAATCACCAATTGGACGGGTTACTACGTCATTTACTAGGAGATGCTTTTTGCGGAGCGTGGGCCGCGGATCAGTTACCTTTACTGCGTCAGTCCTTTAGATTTCCAGCCTTTTTTATAGTCAACACGCACCCTGCACACGAACCAGGAGAGCACTGGTTGGCCCTCACTCTTGAGGAAGGCAAAAAAGGCAGCTTTTTTGATTCTTTTGGATTCTCCCCGGATTTTTCACATTATCCTAAAAGCATCTTGCAATTTTTAGAAAACCGTTGCGAATCTATTTTATACCACAACAGTCAGCTTCAACACGCTCTGTCTACGGTGTGCGTTCAGCATTGTGTTTATTATTTATGCCACAGAGCCTGCGGTTTATCTTTTGAAAATGTGCTGTCTTTGTATCAAGATGATGTGATGAAGAATGATGTTATGGTATCAAAGTTTGTGAAAAAATATCAAAGTTGTATGAGGTTGCAAAGAGCCGGATCTTTTCACCACACCGTCTGTTCTTTACAAATGTTTAAAGATTGTTACAACTTATAAATAAAGAAGGATCTGGAGACTGTTAAATTCGTTTGAATCATTTTTTATTCAAATAAAGCCAGCTAGGGGATAAAGGTATATGTTTCTTTGGTTTTCCTGATCTTAACGGTGGAGGTGATGTTTCCATCTCATAGTCCCAGCGCGGTGCTAAGGGCGTCTGTTTTTTCCCCTTCTTCAACACTAGGAGTGACCCCTCATCGTCGTCGTCCCAAATCAGTCCTCCCTTTTGAAGTTTATGACATTGCTCGCGAGCACGGGGGTTACTCATCAAGGATGAAGGGATGTTGAGCTCCCATAAGTATTTAGAAACCCCATCCATCCCTTGGGCTCTCTAGATTTTTTACGCGTGACGGAGAGATTTTTAAACAGGTCTAGCAAGTGTGAGCCTTTCACAATCTCTCCTTTATGAACAAACTCTCCAGAAGGAGCCCATCCGCTCTTGGTTAATTTCTTCATAATGTACTCTGCATTGTTACGGTAGCGAACAGGTAGCTATTGCAGCA
This sequence comes from Siniperca chuatsi, assembly GCF_020085105.1. Lineage (NCBI taxonomy): Eukaryota > Metazoa > Chordata > Actinopteri > Centrarchiformes > Sinipercidae > Siniperca > Siniperca chuatsi. Next base: position 8,219,645 of record NC_058051.1, on the reverse strand, counting down.
CCTCGCTAGCGGTTTCATCCAGCGTTACTTGTTTGTCTTCTCGCTGATTTTCTTGTTCCCCTGATTCTTGGGTTAGAGTCAAAGTGATACGACGGTCATCTTTCTCATCTTGTTTGAGTAATGCTAGGTATCTTTGCAGCAGAGCGTTGTATTTTTTAATTTTATCATGGGCGTTCAAACCCTTTTCATTTAACACATCCCTCATTTTTACATCCAAATCATTTTCTGCCGTACGTCTCATCGTTTCCCCGCCGCTGGGAGCAGAAGCTACCAACTGACTTAGACGGTTTAGCTGTTTGGCGAAATCAAAAACATCTTTTGACTCATGATTTATCTTCTAATAAGCCCTCCCAGCAGCTCTCCAAATATCGGTACAACCGCTGACAGCAAAGATAAAAGAAAACCTCCAGACTGTTTTCTCATAGCCTGGTGTTTGATTTTTAGACTGTTTTTTTTTTATCGGCCAGCAACCTGATAATTTTCTTTTGTTTTCTGAGTTTTTTATATTGAGCCGAGGACAGGGGAATGTTTCCTTTTCAGAGGTTTAAGGAGAGCTCGCACAGAGACTGCAGAAAGTCAGATGAACAATGGTTGAGAATATCTTTACGTTTCTGAGGTGTGGCGTGACATAAAGCGAGTAGTAAAGGCGCATTTCTTTTTAAACTCTGAACTTTTTTTGGAATGATGTGTTTTTTAGATGGAAGCCTTCCTTATCTCGCACAATACTGTGTTGAGGTATTCCAAGGACCCCCCTCTTGTCAGAGTTTTGCACATAATCCTGAACCAGGTCTTTGATGCTATCAAAGTTGACAATTTCACAGCATTGGTGTGTCTGTGTAATGCCTTTTAAGCGTAAAACAACCTTGTTGTTTCGAGTTTGGTAAGCATAACTTTTTGGACCCGCAGCCACAAATCTCCCAGGTAATTACCCAGCTTGAGCAGCGTCTCTTCCTCTTTTATGACATAGATGAGGCTGTCTGTATCGCAGTAAAGGACTCTGTCTTGCAGTTGTTCCAAATACCTGTACAAAGTCAGACGTCCGTAGGCTTTGGTGAAAGCGGCTATAAAAACGTTATCTACCTTGTTTGGTAGCGGGATACAGCGGTCTCCGTAAGACCACTGAACCAAAGCCACGTTGTCATTGACGAAGGAGAAGTACTTGACTTTATATTTTTCAGAAAACGTGAGGTTAAAGAATTCTTCCGGGTCTGTGACTAGTTTGGTTTGTGTTTGATTGCATCTCTGCATGAACTTATCCCAGAAGGAGTTCAGACATAATTTAGACACTTGTCTTTTAGCAGGGTTTGGTCTGATTTTATCCGCCTTCAGCAAAATCCCTTGGTTGCATGATAGTCGCTGATGTACTTTTCTCTGCTTTCCTGATCTACAACGTTGGACGGGTAACCCGAAGCTTCCTGTTTACCTTTCAGAAAAGTGTGCATATAGTCAACAAAAATAGAATCACTCTGTCTATCAAAATGCCATACCTCAGTTATTTCAGCTATCCGATAGCCCATCTACAAAGCCTTGTTAAATTCAGGAGTGACCCAGACACCGGTCAAAGCCCTGTCATCATCGCTATGCCGACACGGACCCTCCTGCAAATTGAGCTCAGCGCATGCTCGACAAAGGGTAAACACAAGCTTACCCCCCGTCGTTCTATGAGGCAGGACTGGAAAGTACAACTCTCTCGTGGGGTAGACCCTTGCCCTGATTAGCCCAAAGTAGCTTTGAGGTTCTTGGAAATCTTTATAGATTATTTCAGGGTGTCCGAGAGGATAGGGGAAGTTGGTGTTACAGTAAGGATAGAGAGATGTCATATCTACATAAGAGATTGTCTCGTTCGACGCAGCGCCGTGTCTCAACTTTACAGCAGAAGTACGCCCTCCGTACAAAGCTTCGTGGGGTGACAACGGTTGTGGGGCATTATATTGTTTGAGAAACTCCTTCAACCCTTGATGAGATTTCTTCATCATCCTCCATGTATGCTCACGCATGATGATGAGTTTTACCTTGCGCGTGGCTTCTAACTCACGTACTTTCTCCTCGCAGCGCATCTGCAACTCTCCGAAGAGTTGGGACGGCCCGTCAGAGGACAGGTGTCGTGCACTACCGTGATAGAAACATCCTAGAAACTCATAGGCATATTTCACCCCAGCTATTTCAGCATACCCGTCTACATAGAATCGCCCGAGCTGTTTTTCCCCCTTATTTAAAGCATGTTGGATAGGGATGTCGCGGGTTTGTGACAACCACTCTAACCACTGGATACCGGCGATTGAAAATGTTTTGAACTGACGCCTGTAGTCGTCCGGAGAGGGGATTGCTAATGTTTTCGGTGGTAGAAAGGTTGTCAGAAACACCTTCATGCATGCTGACGCGATGGTCGCACGGCTGAAGGGATCAACGGCGGTTTCAGCAATATACTGTTTTCTGAACAGCATGCAACCCTCAGCGAGAATGTCTACAACATTTTGACAATAGAGGCGAGCCTCTTTCATGAAGTTGAATGTGCCGTGTCGCACCGTCGCATACCAACTGTAAAAGTCTGTTAGTTGCTCTGTTGTCATGGTCTCAATACTGTAAGACTGAGGGGGAGGGTACTCACCTGTATAACTGAAATGGGCCTCTGAGCTGAAACCATGAGGAAAGTACCCCTTTATTTTATCACTGAAACCAAGTGTGTTTGGAAAATTAGCTAAACGTATGGTTAAAAAGGATAAAGAGTAAATGTATCTTTGTTTGTAATCATTATCGGTGACGCAAATTACTTTTGACCCTTGCATAATCAAAGAGGGCTTTTGCGTTTTTGTACAAAGGTCCTCTGAAATGCAGTAGAAACTATTTGGCACAATCTCTACCCTGAGAGCTCCATGTTTTACCATCTAAGGTTCGTGTACACACTAAAAACGGAACGTGAACGCCATTCTTGTTAACGTAGGTTTCAAAATCATAAAACACCACGTTTTCATTGTGTTTTGTTTCAGAGGGTAGCGTTTGCATGTAGCACTGATGAACCTCTGTCTCAGAGTCAGAGTCAGAGATCAATTTCTCGCCGCAAATTTTACATTTCGCAGTCTGATATTTGTGTTGTTTACCATTATCGTTCATAGCACAGTAGTACAGCCTTGCACATTTGGTACATTTTTTGTACAAGGCACAAGTGCTGGCATATGTTTTGACTTCTCGATCTCTCTGTAGGTTCTTTGTGTTTGGCTAAACAGAAAGGCGAGCGACACGTTCTGTTGCATTGGTCACACACACAACAGGTTGACACGGCCTCTGTGTACAACTGGGATCAAAGCATACGGTGCAACGAGCTTCGCAAGTATGGCCTAACACGGTGTTAAAACCTGTAAAGCAGTGCTCCCAAACATAAGGCGAACCTAGAAAGGCTTTGAGATTTTTAACCGCGTAGTAATGATTTTGGAAGAGAAACAAAATCAGGGTTTTACTCCGTCTTGGGCTATCTGTCAAGAATTTGCGGAGAGCCCTGTCTTCCTCGGTTCTGTAAAACACTACAATTTTACAGTCTTTACAGAAAATGTCTTTTTTTTTTTTTTTTCACTGTTTAGCATTTTCCCAAGGAATCGTTTCCCCCCACCCCTAGAGTTCTGGATCACTTCTACGACAAGTTCTAGCTGACCATCGGCCATAACGGCCCAGTTAGACTGCACAACACGGAGTAAGAGCCTTTCAAAGTCGGATAGGCTGGGGAGTCTGATTTGATAATTTGCAAATCGGCTTTGCCGCACAACGCGTGGTTGTGGGGAAATATGAGCACCTCCTTGTTGCACAGGAGGACTGGGTATGCTGAGATCGATATAGTTTTGGGGTGTCTGAGGGTTTGATACAGCTGGACGTTGTTCGAGCTGGACGTTATTGTTTCGTTCGGTAATGATTCATTCTCTAACTGCTCAAGGCTGGCGAGAGCTTGATTTAAAGCAAGGAGGGGATCTACCGGCTGTTCGGAGCTGTTAGATGTAGTGGCTGTGTCGCTTTCATTCAAATAATTTTCAGTTAAATCGTTTTCAAAACCCGACTCATTCTGAAGATTTTGTGCTCCTGAGTCTGTTAAACTCTCTAACAATTCAAGGGCATTATTTATTCTAAATGTTTCGTTTGGTGATGATTCATTCTCTAAATGCTCAAGGGTGGCAAGAGCTTGATTTAAAGCAAGGAGAGGATCTACCGGCTGTTCGGAGCTGTTAGTTGTAGTGGCTGTGTCGTTTTCATTCAAATCATTTTCAGTTAAATCGCTTTGAAACCCGACTCATTCTGAAGATTTTGTGCTACTGAGTCTGCTAATCTCTCTAACAATTCAATAGCTACTAGTGTGTGTTGATCCATGACCTAATAAAAATCAAACGCTTTTAAAAACCTTAAATCAACATCATTGCAATTTATACAGATGATAAACAATCACAGTCTGAAACAGTTTACAAATTGTCACTTTGTACACCTAACTTCTGACAGATGAGCCAAAAGGCTCTAGACATCAGATTCAATTGCTGGCGTGTAGTTCTGCAACACTGAGGGCACCTGGATGGTCTGGATCTGGGTCTGTTTGCTGGAGACAAAAAAGAAAGAGAGAAACAAAAAAAGAAAACATTAACTTTAAAACAAAAAAAGAAAACATTAACATTAACACTAACTTAACATTAACAAAAAAAGAAAACATTAACACTGTGTGTGTGTGTGTGTGTGTGTGTGTGAGAGAGTCTGTGTGTGTGTGTGTGTGTGTGTGTGAACGAGAGTGTGTGTGTGAGAGAGTCACAACTTGTTGTGAAGACAAGGGTAAGGACCAAAAACAGCTATTTTTACTTTAAGAGAGACTGATGAGAATAACAAATGCAAAAACCCAGAATGTCATATTTATAGCATCTTATAACTCAACTAACACCATTAATAGTTTATAACAACACGCAGTCAAATATCCCTTTTGAGACTCGGCTTTGTAGAAATTACATTTTAAAACACAACCTATATAATTTCACACATACAAAACCTTCTGTGTATGCTTATGATGTAAAATAAGAGAAAAGGAAAGGTACATTGCGCTCCCTTCTGCGAAATTATTACATTTATACGGCGTGATTGATTCGTCTCTCAAAGCACTGTAAAACAATTTAAGAAAGCAAATAGACTTACAGCATGCCGATGGAAATCCCTCGCTGGAAGCCGCACGGGATCTCAGGTGTGGATTCTCAGAACTGGAACTGGAATTGGTTCTCCTGTGGTTGCGACCCGATGAGAATCCTGGATCTCTGTCCGCTAGTTGAGGCCTAGACCTCTCCGCGGTCATCAGTGGTTGATTAGGGGTTGAGACAGACTCCTGGTGAAATGGCGGTTGTTCTTCAAGATTTTGATGTGGTATCACACCCCCCGGATCTCCTCCGGTTAACCGGGCAGCCTCTAGAGAATGTTTAACGTTTTGCCGCCTGAGGTATCCCCGGTTGTGTCATGCAGTGGCTGTGATGATGGCGTTAGCCCTTCTTGGAAATATTGATCCAATTCGCCCCACGGATCTAGCACGAGAAGAAAAAAAGCTTTTGATAAATATTCTGTGTAAGTTTTAGGTTAAAAAATTAAATTTAAAAAAATGTAGCAACTCACAGGGTAATACCACAACCTCTGAAACCACAGATGAGGAGTCAGTATCAGATGAGGTCTCAGATGTTGAGGTATCAGTTGATGACTCTGAAAGATGTCATTTATAATCACGGTAGGAAATAAAAGTCTTTTAAATATTTCAGTATTAAAAATACATGATGTAGACCTATACTTACCTCTGCTGAAGGTTCAGCTTGAAGGTTCAGCCCTCCGTTGAGAGTCACTGCAAAGAATGAAAAAAGTCCCTATGTTTTGGCCTAAAGGTCTCAACACGTAAAATATAATTTTAAAGATATAGAAAATTTACCGGATGCTTGAGCCATTCTCTGTTGTCAGATTCAGAAGTTATGTTCTCTGCGTCTCCCTTTGTAATCTGTCTACATCACTAGGTACCCCTGTCTTTATAGTGTCCTGTGTGAAAACAAGGGTTGATCTCTTGATTTTCTCTGGTCCCTGTGTGTGCGTGTGTGAGAGAGAGTCTGTGTGTGTGTGTGTGTGTGTGTGTGTGTTTGATGCAGAGATTAGCCTCTGAGATTTAGCATTTATTTTACTTTCTTGTCGTTTTTGAGATGTTTATTATCCAGACCTCCAACACAGGGCTTCACAGAGAAACTTCACGTACATTTGACATCAGGCTCAGTGTTAAAGATGCTAATTGTAATTTCCCTTATGATATTGTGAAACTTTAAAGTATAATCTTTTCAACATAAGAGTGAGTAAAGGCCCCCAGGTTCCTGATTTTATGGGTAATTTATCTTATTTTGTACAAAGTGTGTATGAAATTGTTGTCTGGCTGACACGCATTCAATATGCCTTAAGGCCATTGTGGAGGTGGGTATGGTTAGCTTTAAGCTGCAGAGGGAGAGGTGGGGGAGTTGCTCAGGTGAGCAGCATCAAGGAGAGATAATTGGCACAGCTGAACCCAGTGAACTAATTACTCTCTCCTTAAATACAGTAGCATGCTGGACAGGGAGGGGGAAGAGAGGTGGTTGGAGAGCGGACGGAAGAAGAGACAGAAAAGAAAGCAAGAGCATCCAAAAATAAAGAACATACACTGCAACCCTGGTGTCAGCGTGGTATCTCAGGGCCAAGACGAACTCTCGGTAGCACGATTACGCTACACCATTAAAGAGACGTTCCTTGATCTGTCTTCACACAATGGGTCTCCAGAAAGACCGGGAAACATTGATCCTTCTAAGGACAGGGGACGTATAGATGATTGACAATTGCCATAGCCTCCATATAGTTTTTTCTAATTACTCTGTGTGTGAGGTGTTTCACACGCCACTTCAAACTGCCTTTAAGCTGTTGGTATTACAGAGGAAATCTGATGCCCTCATTCCTTGATCTGTCTTCACACAATCTGCACAGGAGTTGTAAGGAATGCTGCATGTAGGCATTCATCAAATGGATATCCGGACATTTTATTCAGCTTTCAAAACTTTAATCATATTATTTTTTAGTTCACATTTTCACAAAATCATCACAAGTTCCTCCTAACCTATTTTCCCATTGGCTAACCCTCCCATTGGTTCATGCAAGCTCCTCCTAACCTATTTTCCCATTGGCTAACCCTCCCATTGGTTCACGCAAGCTCCTCCTAACCTATTTAACCATTGGCTAACCTTCCCTTTGGTTCACGCAAACTCCGCCTACCCTCCCACATCTTTCCAATTCATTCACACTTCACTCTGCACCGGACAGACAACAGAGAAGGACGTGTCTTTTGCTCCTGGAAGATTGGATTTTTTTTTTTTACAGATGCACTTCCGGCGCCACGCACTTCCGGGGGGAGTTCCTGGGAAAAGAAAGTATTGTTTATCTCTCTCTGTGGAGAAAAGGACCTTAGGGTTAGCGGAACCGGAATGGATGAGGCTAAAGTAGTAGGTGGAGTGTGCAGTGTTGAGAGTATCTTTGTATTGCTACATGTAGTCTTTGTATGCCAGAGTGAGGCACTGTGAGGCCAGTTTTCTTGGAGAGCCGCTCTAGTTGATGTTTCCGGGAGTTCGGGGGTATACCAGGGAGCAGTGTGGGTGAAAGAGATGGTTCTGGTTTTGAGGGGGGCAAGCTGATCGAGGTAGGAGGATAGTGTGATATTGTAGAAGTTTACCAAGTCTGTGGGGGAGGGGCTTAGAGGGGGGATGAGGGATGTTGGCAGTAAAGGGCAGCAATTCCACCACCGTGACCATCAGGGCGTGGTTTGTCCAGGTAGTGGTATCCATTGGGGGTAGTTTGGTTGAGTGTGAGGTGGTCCAGGGGTATTTTGCCAGAAGTGGAGGTGTAAATAAACTTGTGCTGGGAGCCTCTGTGAACATAGCTGGGTCGGCGAGCAATCCCACAGTCCTTGAGAGTGTTTAAGACAGTCGGGGTGAAATTGTTATTTAAACTGAGGAGATCAGAAGTGGAGTAACACAGAGCCATGACAGTTGCTAGCCTGGCATCAGAAACAATGTCACGCAAGGCTCGTGGCCAGGAGCTAGGTGCAGAGTGCAAATGGAGGACCGCATGGCAGCACAGGAAAGTCCACAACACAGCAGCAAACAAGCCGATAGTTGCGGGCCCATGGCCCTAGCCCACAAGGGCCAACCACAACAGGGCAGGGGGAGTCCCGCCAGGAACACACCCCACATCAGAACTGGAGACCAAACAGCTGTGAAGACTGGGAAGAGGCGATCCAGTCTGGGCGAGTCTGCTAGCAGGCTGGCCAATGCAGGGCCACAGATCCACGCACCAGGACAGAGGAATCAGCTAGGGGATACACACAGCAGCGGAGATCGATCGGGGATGCAGCCCAGGTGAGGCAGCCAGGTGGGGCCAGAGGAAGCGGCAGGCGGCAGGCGGCAGGCGGACAAGCAGGTCAGTGATGTTTGGATCAAGTAGTCCAGGCAATCGGGAGCAGACACAGTAATATATATAATTATGGACCTGCAGCTGATTCACTCTGTGGCTCTCAAACTAAAGGCTATATAAGAATATAAAACATGATGTATTGTTATATATTTAACTACCCAATAGTATAACAAATAGTTAAGATTAGCTCCATCTTTACCAGCTAAAACAGTAAAATGCTGCTGCTCGTATGTTAATGCATCATCAATAATAATAATCTAGTAATATAATATTTAGTAATATAACAATGAAACAATGAAATGGGACAGTGCACAATGAGTACTTTTACTTTAGATACTTTAAGAACATTTGACTGATTATACTTACATATTTTAATTAATTTGGAATGCATTTTACTTATTTTACATTGTGGTATTGCTACTTTTACTTAAGTACATGATCAAAATATTTCCTCCACCAATGTCTCTTTACATATGCACTGTCTGTTAAAATGTCCAGACTCAGTGAATCTTCTTACAGACATGACAGGTTTCAATAGTTTCCTGGATTTCAGTTAACAGGATATCTTAATTAACACATGAACAATAGAACTGATCTTTAAGGGTGTGTTTATTATACATGGTAAGAAAACATAAAAGCAACTTCCTTGCCACTCTGGATAATTGGTAAATAATAAGGCAATGTTTCCAAAGTTGATTAAATTCAATTAAATTTGAATTTAATTTGATATTAAAATGTTTGACTTCAGTTGTTTGCCTGAGCTGGAAATTACAAGCTGTGTTTTCATTTTTCTGAATATAGCCTAAGGTGAACTTGCACCTTGTATTTTGTTTCCAATCAAGTGCTGCAGCCCCAGCAACATCTTCAAGATTCAGCTGCACTTAGATAACATTAGATAAAAAACTATGACAAGGTAAAGTCTGCAAAGTTGTCTGTGCCTGTGTGGGCTGGCCTAATTAGGCTTAGAAATCTGGCCAAAATCTATGCAGTAACTGCTAGTTCCACTCAGACTGTGACTTGACATATTCCAGTTTTTACCCCAAATCACCAGGGGCATTTCTTGGAGAACACAATCCTTAATGCTCCAATTCATCAAGACCCAGCACTGTAACAATGGCACAATGCAGGAAAAAATAAAATACAGCAGAGAGAGTGCAAACTTTCAGGTTGTTAAAACTCTAAGCTTATCCATTTGGCATCAAGGCCCTTTTGCTCTGCACTCACATTAGTCCAATCTCTTATCACTCTCATGGTCCAGACACACACACACATATCTGGGCAGCAGAGGGAACATTGAGTTTTATATAAATCAATACTATGTCCCCAACACTTTGCTGCTCCCATCACCCCAGGGAAGATTATAAAATGCTTGGCCAGATCATCTCTCCCCAATCATTTCTTTCTGAGGTGGGAACTACGAGCTGAATTGAAGAATGTTTTTTTTTTTTGAGGTGGGGGACACAAAGGCAAACAATGTGGTGTTCTGCGGGGTAATGTGGGGTCAGCTCCATTTTCATGACAGTCAAATCTCAGTTGCTGGACACATTGTTACAAGTGAGTGTTGTTATTGAAGTCATGAAATAGTTGCTTTTTGAACTGTTTTTTGCCTTAAGTGCAATCTTCTCCCCCTAGTTCTGCAGTTAGACCAGTGAGAGGCTGCTCCAGTTTTAATGCCAGTGAATAAACCGACATAGTGTTATTGAAATCTTATTTGAAAATGTTATTGTCACAAGACTCATGGCTAACAAATAGTGAGCTTAGGAAGCCTTTCAATACGACAGGTATTCAGACTTTGGGGAGATGGGAACAGGTTGGATTAGATGGGATAGTCTGTTGCCTAAGCAACTGCTACACTCCACTGTGTTCGAAGAAATTACTTTATCTGTGAGGATTACACTGGGCGCAGGGAGGGAAAAAAAGCTGTTTACCTGGAGACTAACGGTTCAGCTTCAAGGCCAAAAGCTGTGTCAGTGTAGGGCTAAATCCTCCCTTGGTTTACACAGCAAACAAAAGAACGTAATCTGTTGACAAGGCTCGAAAACAAAGTCAAGTGAATCAAAGAAAGGGTGACAAGGAAGAGGGAGGAAAGATAAGAAGCACAAAATTATGCTGATGTATGCTAAGTCCACTCCAGACAAAATCATCCTGAAACAGCGGCAATGCGTACTTAAGCTCTTAGGTGAAAAGCGACTGGATTAGATAATTTTTTTTAGCTGACAAGTAGAAACAATGAAGCCACATGGGATGTATCACAATACGCAAAAGCTCTTCCAGCTTTTTCCCCAGTGAGGTGACATTTGTTATTATTAATTATTTACACCTTGTTTCATCATACAATGTACCTACATTGGAGGAGCTGCGGCCTGTGTTGTGGTGGTTTACGATTCTAAATTTCCATAAGGAGATTATGGAAGTTGTTTGATGACAGAGGGATAGAAAAACAACCTTCTATCAGAAAACAAAAATAAAACCACAACCTTGCTTTCATCTCAGGAGTTCACAGGTTTTGACTTGTCCTAATACTAACTACACCCACACACACAAACAAACTAACATGTTTTTGTGGAGCATGGCTTCTGCTAATCATAGAGAGTTAATGACTCTGTATGCTGTTATATAAACAGGCAAACTGATTATACAGCGATATTACACAATTTTTCTTTTTCAATTCAATTTTATTTATATAGTGTCAATTCATAACAGAAGTTATCTCATTGGAATTGTACTATAAAACAGGTCTATACCATACTCTTTATAATATTATTTACAGAGACCCAACAAATCCCACCATGAGCAAGCACTTGGTGACAGTGGCAAGGAAAAACTTCCATTTAAGAGGCAGAAACTTTGAGCAGAACCAGACTCAATGGTGGGCGGTCAGCCGCCGCTGCTGTGTTAGGTTTTGAGAGAGAAGGGGGCGGGGGGGGTCCACAATGCAAATTCCACAAGTCATAATAATAGGAATGATAGTCATAGGAATAATAATGACAATAATAGTAACAAGGCCAATAACAACAATTGTAGTAGCAGTTGTCGAGCAGGAACATGAGGGCAGCAGGTGGTCCACAACCAAAGATCCAGTCTCTGCAGCTCCGGAGGTAGAAATACCTGCTGAAAGCGACTGATGGAGAGAGGAGAGAGATAAGAAAGCACAAAACTATGGGAGAGAGATGTTGAGTTAGTAACATGCAGTAATGGGATAAAAATGCATACAGATGGAGAGGGAGAGGAGGAGAGAGGAAAGAGGTGCATCATGGGAAGTCCCCCAGCAGTCTAGGCCTATAGCAGCATAACTAAGGGATGGTTTAGGACTCACCCAAGCTAGCCCTAACTATAAGCTAGTTAGTGGGCTAGATAGTGTCTGCCTCCCAAACCCAAACTGGGACCTGATTCCACAGGACAGGAGCTTGATAACACACAGACATGATAAATATATTTTTAGATTCAGTGTGACTTACAATTTCTAGGAATATCATTACCTCTGATGTCCATCATGAAAAAAGATGCTCCTCATAACTCCAGAACTTTCCTGAGAATCATCATGTTGTCTTCAGTATCATTCAGTGATAGTTGTCCATGCATTCATGGGTATATTGCAAACAGGGACTGCTAATACCTTATTTGACTTACTTTCAATAGTGTCAAAAAAAACAACACTGTAGCCCACAGCATTACTCACTGAATCCATGGTGACATTATACTAAACAAAGACAAAAAAACACAAGCAAAAATGCATAGGGTTCAAAGGGTTATTTGAGATTTTTAAGCAAGTAAACCAGCAACCTTATAGCACTTATCAAAACAAAAGTTTTTTGTGCTTTACTGGAAAAAGAAAAGGGAAAGAAAGAGATGGAAGAGACAGAGAAGACAATATATAAAACAATGAGAGTTAACTATTAGGACATGCCAAGGAAAAATAGTTTTATGGTACTGTTTTAACTTTTCAGATGATCCATGGTGACTTTTAGACGTAATGTAGTTTAGTCATTTGATTAATTGGAGGGCACAATTTAATAATTTGAAGGATTTAATAATTCAAGGGAATTTAGCAGACTAATTTGAGATAAAAATGTAATGAATTTAAGGGAATGTTTATAATGTAATGTAATTTATGTGAACAAATTGTAATTCAACAGAACAATGTAATTTTCTTTGCTCCCAGAAAGGCAGAATAAGTAGGATTTTCCTTAAAAATAATGTATTGACTCGTACAAAAATAATCCCTCTCAATCATCACTTATGACCCATTAGACGTGTGTGGCGATGTCTGTATCTGCAGAGACCCTGCCCTCTGCCTGTATTTTCTTATTAGTCAACCTTTGGGCAGTAGTGTGTAGCCCCAAGCCAATAACAGCAGTGTGTCTGGGTCATACATGTATCTCCAACACTGGCACAGCGCTAAAACGAAGTGTGCAGATAGGTTAACCTATGCAGACTATGGATGTATAAAGAGCAGCAGGTCTGTGTTTCTATTTGACCGAGAGTGGGGCTGAGCTACACACATGCAGAGCAGAGAGCAGCAGACAAGATGAAGCTGGCTCCTTCCCGCAGCGTTGTGTGAAGGTGTGGGCAATTTTATTTATGCTTTATAACATAACCGTCGTGAAACAATCAGAAAATAATGTTTTACTGCTCTGATTCACTGCTTTGTTCTCACTAATGCCACTCCCTCTCTTCATTCATTCTCTTGCTTTCTCTCTCTCTCTGAGCTGGGGAGGAGGGGCCAACTTAATACTGAAGAATCTATCCATCCATCCATCTATATGTCTGTCTTATCTGTTTATTTATATATCCATATATCTACTGTATCTATCTCTCTATCTACTCTAGATGTCTATCTGATAGTGCTGTGGCTAAATTCAAGGAAGCGATCCCATCTGCATTTAATTTAGTGTTATGTCTCAATATAACAGAGAACTCCTATGCACATCGCAGCCCCTCCCAAATTGACCATCTTGTTGATAGTGCTGCAGGCTCACTTGCGAATGACACTCGATTCTATCGCCCCTCTAAAAAGATAATAAAACAAAGAAGGTTATCTCCATGGTATAACCCCCAAGCCCACTAATTAAAGCAAACATCATGAAAACGTGAAAGGAAATGGCATTCCAACAATGTGGAAGAATCTCGTTTAGTCTGGCAAGATAGTCTTAAAACATTTAGGAAGGCCCTCCGTAATGCCAGAGCAGCTTACTACTCATCATTAATAGAGGAAAATATAAACAACCCCAGGTTTCTTTTCAGCACTGTAGCAAGGCTGAGGAGAGTCATAGCTCTATTGAACCATGTATTCCTATAGCCCTAAGTAGTAACGACTTCATGAGTTTCTTTTATAATAAAATTTTAATAATTAGAGAAAAAAATTCATCACGTCCTGCCATTAACAGGTACCGATTTATCTTCAAACACAGAAACAACTGTAAAAACTGATATATATTTTGACTGCTTTGCTCCTATTGACCTTCTTCAACTAACTTTGATGATTAATTCATCTAAGCCATCAACCTGTCTCTTAGACCCCATTCCAACTTGACTGGATATGATCAATCTGTCTTTATTAACAGGCTATGTACCACAATACCTTAAAGTAGCTGTAATTAAATAGCTTCTTAAAAAGCCCACCCTTGATCCAGGCTCATAAACGTTCATTGTTATGCGGATGATACCCAATTATATCTATCGATCAAGCCAGATAAAACTAACCGGTTAGCTAAATTTCAAGCATGCCTTAAGGACATAAAAACCTGGATGACCTGCAATGTTCTGATGTTAAACTCTGACAAAACTGAAGTTATTGTACTTGGCCCCAAACACCTCCGAGACACATTGTCTAGTAGGCTTAAGGCTTTCCTCTTTGATAAAGCTTATAGTTAGGGCTGTCTAAGGTGAGCCCTGAACCATCCCTTAGTTATGCTGCTATAGGCCTAGACTGCCAGGAGACTTCCCATGATGCAACTCTTTCCTCTCTCCTCCTCTCCCTCTCCATCTGTATGCATTTTTATCCTATTACTGCATGTTACTAACTCAACATCTTCTCTTTCTTGTAGTTTTGTGCTTTCTCATCTCTCTCCTCTCTCCTTCTGTCACTTTCAGCAGGTATTTCTGCCTCTGGAGCTGCAGAGACTGGATCTTTTAGTTGTTACTAATACTGTCATTATTATTCCTATAGCTGTCAATCCTATTATTATTAATTTATTAATATCAATGTTACCACTACAATTACATTATTACTATTTAAAAAATTCTAGGTAATATTTGCATTGTGCCTCCCTCTCAATATATAAATATGCTATATAAATACATTTTAACTGAATTTAATTGAATCTATGTAAGTATCTAGGCCTGTCTGTCGGTCTAAAATTGATGTAAACTAAAGAAATACATTAGGAAAAAAGGAAAATAATTCAAATGAATGATTCAGAGACCCACCCTACCCTCACCCCTGATGAGGGAAACCCCTTATGATTCACTGAGCACTATTTGGATTAGACATGCTGGAGAGGCAACAAGACCGAAGAGTTCACAGGAGAAGCAAGAGGGTAGGTTAACCTTGATGTTAAACTTTTATTTATTTATTTATTTATTTTAGTTCACATAAAAGTTGTAATTATTGTTGTCGCGGATCTGCTGTAATTCGGTAAGAATGATTTATCTGCCTGATGGTTGCCTTGAATATTTTTAGTTAGCTAACGTTATGGCTTGCTATCTGTCTAGCATTTTGGTTAGGGCTAACCCACTTGTGCTAGTTAACGATATTGCTAACTAACCTGCGAAAGTGTACGCTCAATGGCAGGGCAATAACAGCAGAGCAGACCCACCAAGGCTGGAAACGGAGCAGTACTGGAAAAGTATATGGGAGAGGGAGGCATCACACAACAGCGATGCACAGTGGCTGGCGGCTCTGAGAAAGGACCACAGCAACCTCCTGAACACAATCCAGTCACCATCACAGCGGCAGACATCCGCTATATATATATGTGTGTGATATATATATATATATATATATATATATATATATATATATATATATATATATATATATATATATATATATATATATATATATATATATATATCATGGATCACTGAATGCTTAGAGATGTACAACATCAACAGGACAATGGCAAGCCACTTGCACAAGTATCCATCAAATGTGGCATATACCAAGGAGATGCTCTGTCCCCACTGCTGTTCTGCATAGGACTGAACCCCCTCAGCCAAATAATCAACAAGACTGGCTATGGATACCGACTCAGGAACGGGGCCACCATCAGTCACCTCCTCTACATGGATGACATCAAGCTATACGCTAAGAGCGAGCGGGACATCGACTCACTGATCCACACCACCAGGATCTACAGCTCTGACATTGGGATGTCATTCGGGCTTGAGAAGTGCAGTCGAATGGTGACAAAGAGAGGGAAGGTAGTCCACACAGAAGGGGTCTCACTCCCAGAAGGAACAATAGCAGACATTGAGGACGGTTACAAGTACCTTGGAATACCACAGGCAAATGGCAACCTCGAAGAGGCAACAAGGAAGACGGCAACGGCCAAATACCTCCAACGAGTAAGGCAAGTCCTAAGAAGTCAGCTCAATGGCAAGAACAAGGCCCAGGCAATAAACAGCTACGCCCTGCCAGTGATCAGATACCCTGCAGGAATAATAAGGTGGCCAAAAGAAGAGATGCAGACCACAGACGTTAAGACACGAAAGCTCCTCACCATGCATGGAGGGTTCCATCCCAAATCCAGCACCCTGAGACTGTACGCTAGCCGTAAGGAAGGCGGCCGTGGACTAGTGAGTGTGAGAGCCACTATCCAGGATGAAACATCCAAGATCCACAAGTACATCCAAGATAAGGCCCCAACAGATTACGTGCTCAGGGAATGTCTCAGGCAATGGGGAACAGAGGAAGACGTGCTGGAGGAAGGACCATCATGGGAGGACAAACCCCTACATGGGATGTACCACCGGAACATAACTGAAGTGGCTGATATCAAGAAGTCCTACCAATGGCTAGAGCGGGCTGGATTGAAGGACAGCACAGAGGCACTCATCATGGCTGCACAGGAGCAGGCCCTGAGCACCAGAGCAATAGAGGCCCAGATCTACCACACCAGACAAGACCCAAGGTGTAGGTTGTGCAAAGAGGCCCCTGACACAATCCAGCACATAACTGCAGGGTGTAAGATGCTGGCAGGAAAAGCATACATGGAGCGCCATAACCAAGTAGCTGGCATAGTGTACAGAAACATCTGCACTGAGTATGGACTTGAAACCCCGAGGTCAAAGTGGGAAACACCTCCAAAGGTGGTAGAGAATGACCGAGCCAAGATCCTGTGGGACTTCCAGATTCAGACTGACAGAATGGTAATGGCGAACCAGCCTGACATCGTTGTGGTTGACAAACAGCAGAGGAAAGCCATTGTGGTTGACGTGGTGATACCAAGCGATGGCAACATCAGGAAAAAGGAACATGAGAAACTAGAGAAATACCAAGGGCTCAGAGAAGAGCTGGAGAAGGCCTGGAAGGTGAAGGCAACAGTGGTGCCCGTGGTCATCAGAGCACTCGGGGCAGTGACCCCCAAACTGGAGGAGTGGCTACAGCAGATCCCTGGAAGAACACCAGACATCTTGGTCCAGAAGAGTGCAGTACTGGGAACAGCAAAGATACTGCGCAGAACCCTC
The DNA here is from genome assembly GCF_020085105.1 of Siniperca chuatsi. Taxonomy (NCBI): domain Eukaryota; kingdom Metazoa; phylum Chordata; class Actinopteri; order Centrarchiformes; family Sinipercidae; genus Siniperca; species Siniperca chuatsi. The sequence goes on along the minus strand of NC_058051.1, from coordinate 8,202,491 downwards.
AAGCTCCCAGGCCTCTGGTAGAGGACCCGAGCTCGAAGGATGAGAACACCCGCGGAGGGTGAAGGACAAAGTTATTTTTTTTTGTGTGTGTGTACCATGCAATGTTTTTAGCACAAAGTTTTTATTTGGTTCCCAGAATGTTCTACTTAGGTAGGATAAGGTAGAATAACATTTTCCCTCAGTGTCATTTCATCTTGGTTTATGTGATTTTCCCTGTCTTTGTTCCTTCTGTTTTTGGACTGTTTTCTCAGACCTTGCCTGTTTAGTGGACTTTGGATTTTCTACCTGAGGATTTCTTTGCCTTTGTTTGACTGATTCTATGGTTTTGACCTCTGCCTGTCTCATCATCTCGTGAGCCTTTTATAAATAAATCATTGAACTGCATCTGCTCTGCCTCAGTAGCTGCCCAGCTCTTTGCCCTCACTGCTGCCCAGCGCCCCAGAGACTCAGCTGTCCAGTGTCACAGAGCTGTCATCAGTCCTGCCTGGCCCCAAGTCTGCGGTCTGGCCTACTCCTGCTCCTGGCTCTCCGTTGGTGAACCAGTCAACTCCTGGTCCTGGTCTCCAGTTGGCTGACACAAGTTCCTGCGCTGCAACAGTGATGTTGGATCGACAAGGATGGAACTGCATTGTGCCTCCCTATCCCCTTCCCCCAAATCTCTCTCTCTCTCTGGTTCTGTCCAAGGTTTCTGCATGTTAAAAGGTGTTAAAAGTTTTTCTCATGGTTGGATTTGTTGGGTCTCTGTAATCAATATTATAAAGAGTATGGTCTAGACCTGCTCTATAGGAAAAGCATTGAATTGAACTGCCAGATTAAAATGTGTCTCTGAACACATGATTGCACAGCCACTCATCACTCACCCTGGGACGCTCCCCTGGACAGTCAAACCCCCTTCCTTCTACTTGCCTCTGCTCTCCTCTTTTTCAAACAAATAAACTCTTTTTGAAGAAACCTGTGTGCTGCTAAAATGCCACATGCCTGGGAGAACTCCTAATTACAATTGACCTCTCCAGCACAACTTGATTCTAAATTTACCACAGCTTTTACACCAGCTGCTTCCAGTGATGGTCACAACTCTCATTTGGTATATTCATATGTTACATCCCTGCCAAACTCTGTTTCTGCATTCATATTCCTTAACTGTTGCGTCGTTGTATGTGTAGTTAGCGTTGTATTGAGTCATTGTTGTGTCTTTCTTTGTTAGTAATGTTTTAAATATAAATTTGTTGCCTCGGTTTTCTATAACTTACATCCAGTCACTTTACATATTGTTCCTTGTTTATCGTGCTACCTGAGTTCAGATTAATTTCCAAAGCAAATTTGTGTGATATAGACACTCTTGGCTGCACCAAGAGAAACTGTTATCAGTTCTTGTTGTGTGTCTGAAATTATATTGCTGGACAAATTGTTAAAGTGGTTCAGTTTAATAATTCTGATTAATGCTATAACTGAGCTAAACATACATAAACTTACATATTACGGTGGAGAATTCTTGAAACTACTGCCGTTTCCCAAACACACAGATTTTCCTACACACCGCATATTAAAGAGGATGTTGATGATGATGTAACATGATGAAACAATCATTTATGGAGACAGAACATTAGGTTGAACAGATACGATTAATTCTACTCAAATGCGATTCCAGATACCCCTTTGCATCTTCGGAGCCTACCCAGTAAGATACTGTGATCAATATTAAACAAGTCTGCTTAATAGACAATGAGACCATGAACCTTTTATTAAAGCTGCATTAATCAATATTTTTATATTAACAATCGATTCATTGGCTATGTAATGTGAAAAGGGTGGCTTGTAGAGACTAGACTCACAAAGAATTAGCACCCAACTCTGCAGTTCTCCTCTTCTTGAACATAACTGTTTTGGTTTACTCCTACCGCTCTCAGCATCCTTGTTTAGCAAAATAAAAGCTCTGACTAACCCACCATATGCACAAAGAAAATAGTTTAAAGGTGCTTTTTAAAGATGAATACTATTTTGGCTTCTTTGAGAGTTTGCAGGAGGCTGTTCTATTTCATATAGGCTTAGCCCTCTAAGGCTATCGCTAGTGGGTTTATGCATGCGCAGCACTTAAAAAACTTTAGTCCACGCACACCTGTTGTGTGGGCCCCACCTTGGTCTCACCTTGTGAGGTTCCACACTATCTCGTTTCCGAGGTTCTGGATCTGCTCGACCTGGTGGAAGGACCGGATTCGGACAACTCCGCCGGATCTCCCTGTGGGTCGCCCCTAGCTCCCCTCCCCCTGCTGGAGGAGCCAAAGCTTGGCACTGGCCCAGCAGTGGCACACACACGGGACCCTGGGGTCCCCATCGCCGCCTCCACCGCGCTGCCAGCGATAGGAAGTCTACTGCGGAAGCTGCCAGATATCATCGGTAGGGCAGCTGCCCACATTGACCTTGTCGTCCCGCCGGCACAGACTGCCCCTCCAGATGAGATGTCTGGCGACATTCCTCTGGCTCAGCCGACCAGACAGGGCCCGGTCTTGCTGCGTTTTCCTGTAATCAGGAAATATCAAGAAGGAGCTGCGGCAGATCCCAGGAACCTTAAGGCTCCGGTTTCTACCTACTCCCCCATCACCAAGGTAGTGGGTTTTATGGATGGTTTCCCCCATGGGTCTCACAGGAAAACACCCTAACACGCGCTGTCTGGCTCTGGCTCGGCTCGCTTCCATGTATGCCTACTTACAGAGCATTACTCAGAGTGGCTGCACGTATGCTCCGTGGACAACAAAAATGTTATCTTCTGGGTCCCGCAGGGAGAGGAAAGGATTTACTCACACTATTTTCTGGTTCCCAAAAAGGCAGGTGGAATGAGGCCCATTCTCGATTTGTCACTGTTCAACAAATCGATAATGGACAGACCCTTTCACATGTTAAGAATCAAACAGGTACTAGAATGTGTTCACCAGGGCAACTGGTTCACATCCATAGACGCGTATTTCCACGTCTCCATCATCCCGAAACACAGGAAATTCCGGCGCTTCTCATTCCAGGGAATTCAGTATCAATACCACCGTCTGCCGTTCGGTTACTCCCTGGCTCCACACACTTTCACCAGATGTGGGGAGACGGCTCTGGAGCTGTTACGCAGGAGAGGGATGAGAGTATTGTTTTTTCTGGACGACTTCCTTTTGCTGGCTCATTCCAGGGAGGAAGCTGAGTTACAGACAGTGACACTGGTGACCCATCTGTCGAGCTTTGGCTTCACAATAAACTGGAACAAGAGCTCTCTCCCCTCCCAGCGCATCATTTACCTAGGAGTGGAATTGAACTCAGCTAGCATGAGGGCGCAGCTCTCGCAACAGAGAGCAGAAGCTTTGACAGCTCTCCTCCGTCGTGTCATGCCTCACAATGTTATGACAACTCTCTCTGTCATGCAGCTGCTCGGCATGATGTCAGCGCGTCACGTGGTGATTCCCCTGGGCCTCCTCCACATGAGACGGCTACAGAGATGGCTCATTCGCCTGCGCATCAATTCCGTACGTAAGCTGAGACACATGGTGTCCATTCCTCCCTCAGTAGGTTCTGATTTAGCCTACTGGAGAAACCCTCACACCCTGGCAGTGGGAGTCCCTCTGGGCAGAGTTACATCACTCATCTCAGTGTTCACAGATCTCTCAGGGTAGGGAGGAACGTGTCTGACACTGGTGGTGGGAGGACAGTGGCCAGCTCACATGTCTCTCCACATAAATGCGCTGGAACTCCTCATTGGGTGGAAAGTAATCCAGCACTTCGCTCCGTTGCTGCAGAATCAGCACGTGCTGATTCACACAGACAACACAGCGACAGCAGCCTACATAAATCCTGGGCGCACACACCCTTACTCTCCATCAGAGCAGTGCATATTCCTGGCAAGTTGAACAGAGGAGCGGATATTATGTCGAGGGCATCCTCGACAGGGAGACTGGTTCCGATCTTTGGATATCTTTGCGGTGCGCGGAAACGCGCAGTGCGCTCTCTAGTTCTCTCTGAGCGCACGAGACAACCCTCCACTGGGAGTGGGCATGTTTGCGCATCAGCCATGGCCCAGGATGCTCCTCCCACCAGTCCTACTGATCCCTTGGTTCCTAGACCGAGTGCAGGAAGAGTGGCTATCAGTGATCCTGATAGTGCCAGAGCGCAAAGGCGCATCGTGGTTTCCGTGCCTGCAGCAGCTGCTATCAGGCCAGCCGTGGAGCTTCCCGTGGCACAGAGACAGGGGGAGCGATCAGGAATTACCCAATGAAAGGCCACTGAATGGAAAAATTTAGAGAGGCTGGGTCTCTCTCATGAAGTTGTGCACACTATCCAGAACGTGCGAGCCGCATCTACCAGAGCGTCTTACACAGCCAAATGGACTGCTTTCCAGTGCTGGTGTGTGGAAAAGAGCCTGGATCCCACTGCGTGTCCCCTGTCTCAAGTGCTGTCATTTCTCCAACTACTAGTGGATAGGAATTTGAGCTATTTATTCCCAGCCCCATCCCCTCATGGAGAATATTGGATATTCTACTATGCTGTGCCACTGAGGCACATATGGGGTTCTGTGATGCGCCATTGCACATGATGCACTGGCTGGGCATGGAACACTGTTTATTTCGTCTGTGAAGTAGGATGTGTTTGTACTTGTGATACCGGGCAGACCCAGTGAGGCACGGACCATATCCTGCTTCGCCCTTAACCCACTAGTGATAGCCTTAGAGGGCGAAGCCTATACGAAATAGAACGTTAGTTACGTATTGTAACTCCAGATTCTGAGTATAGACGCAGCCCTCTATGTTTTGGGCCTCACTGGCTCCTTAAATAGTTAAAGAAAAAGTTATTTTGGGAGCTGATTGTCCGGTCACTGTCCAATTTATACACAAGGTGAGACCAAGGTGGGGCCCACACAACAGGTGTGCGTGGACTAAAGTTTTTTCAGTGCTGCACATGCACACAAGGGATAAACCCACTATTGATAGCCTTAGAGGGCTGTGCCTATACTCATAGAATTTGGAGTTACACTACGTAACTAACGTTCCAGAGTCAAGGAGCATCACCCACCACAGTCATCAGGTCACAATCACTTGAATACTGATTACACACACCTGCCACCAATCAACCCACTGCACTATAAAGCAACACTTCCCCGGTTCACTCACTGTCTGGTCTCAACTCTACCATGAGATACTACCCAACTCACTTCTCTTCAGAAGAACTCCGCGTATTCAGGCTTCCCCTCAACCTGTTTGTATCCTCGTCTCCTGGTTCTCCTGCTCCCCGTCACTATCAGCGATCGGAACGGACTTCTACCACAGATAAGACTCTCATTGACATTTCTAGTCCTTGCATCCCTTGTTTGCTACTTTGCTCCTCCTGTGTACGTCTACTACTGTGGCAATAAACCTTGTTTCTGCACTTACCTCCGTGTCCTGTGTTTCGTCTGCTGACACTCGTCTCGGCTTTGAAGAAATATTCACAGAAAAACTTGGTGATAAGTGAAACATTTATTTATTGCTAAATATCTATAACAAGTGAATAAATGAGGTATTAATGATGGTTATATGGCATACAATTACAATCAAATAAATACAGTGAATGAGTCGTTTAAATGTCAGTTTAGGTTAATATTCAGTTTGGTGATATTAAAAAGGAGTACGTGATTTCAGATATCAGAGGGACCATTGCTAGATTATCATTTCAAGATTAAATTATAGAGTTCTATCCGTCATCAAACTCTGCAGCAGATGTAAGTTTTGCCTACTTTTGCAGTGTAGTTTCAGGCGAATATCTTTCAGGAGGGACCCCAAATTGTCGTTCTGGCTCTGGTTTACTTCTGTGGTAGCAGAGCAGGTCAGATCAGACAGCGGTGTTTCTCTGGTGGTCCTTGGATGCCCACTGTTGTGGGATGCAAAGTCTGCTGTAAGAATTAGGATGTCGGATAGAAGCCCTGCTAAACTTATACTTAAACCTTATACTTGTTTAGATAAAATTTGTTATCGACACTACTTTCAAAGTTATTATCAAAGCGAGATTGACTGGAATACAAAAAGGCTTAACAAAAAGAAACTAGGTTTGCTTTCACTAAGATTAAAATACACGTAACTTAGGCGAGAAAGAAAAATGCAGGAAAAGAAAATCTCCAGAGAAAAGGTTAATTAAGAGGAGCAGCAGTTAGGATCTCCTTAGGGATAAAGAGCGAAAAACAAAGAGCGATGGACATAGTTTTATCCACGGTATAGGTGTGAATTGGAGGTGGAGAAGTGAACATTTCGTGCCAACTTGCTATGCGCCTCTCTTTTTTGTTCTGATAAGAAAACATGGTTTCTTTTACTTTTATGGATTTATTTAATTTCATATTTTATGCGCAATCGTCCCATACTTCTTCATCACTATAGTCAATCCACCATGATTCTTACATCGAATAGTTGTCATGGTTAGCCACCCTGCCGTGTGTTCTCTGCAGTTTCCCTCTCCCTGTGTGTCTTGTGAGTCCTCTGTTTGTCTGTAATGTGTGTCTGTATGTATGTGCTCCGGTCTCCCTGGCTCCCACCTGCTGCTGATCACCAGCGCACCTGTCATCAATTATCATCAGTCTCCACAGCTTAAAGATTGGGCTCTTCCTCCTCTCCAGTGCCAGATCATCTCCGTATATCTGTACGAGCACACGTAACGGCCCCCGTGCCGTTAAGTTAAGTACTGTAGTAGCTCTGTCTTGTAATCTCCTGCTTGGTAATTTCTGGTTTGCTTTTGCCGCATACATCCCTCTCGCCGATGATCACAGCCACATCACCTCACGGATTTCTGCTCACCTGTTCACCCGTCTAGTTCCTGCCCTATGAGCTAACCAGCAGTCTCTCTGCTTTGCCGGCTACCCAGCGAAAAGACTCTATTCTTGCACTTACCGTGGTTTGAATAAATACTGACTTTTCTATTTCACTCCTTGTGTTCTGCATTTGTGGGTTCTGAGGTCAAACCACAACCTGGTTTACCTCAAACCCTGCTATGTGCCTCTGGTTAAAAGGCAGCCTGCGACCACAAGGACAGGGGAGGCCTATGAGACACTGCAGGAATGTTTTGAGGTTACAAACTGGGATGTACTCTGTGAGCCTCATGGAGAGGACATTGATGGGCTCACTGAGTGCATTACTGGCTACATTAACTTCTGTGTGGACTGCAATGTCCCAACTAAGATGGTCCATTGTTTTCCAAATAACAAACTGTGGGTAACAAAGGACATCAGACATCCTGAATGCCAAGAGGAGGGCCGATACTGATGGTAATAGGGAGGAGTTGAGGGCAATCCAGGCTGACCTGAAGGTGAAGATCAGGGAGGCCAAGGAGAAGTACAGGATGAAGCTGGAGTGGAAACTCCAGCAGAACAACATGAGAGAGGTCTGGAGCGGCATGAAGAGCATCACTGGCTTCAGACCGACTGGCAGCAGAGGAGTTGCAGGCAGCTTGGACAGGGCCAACGAACTTAATCTGTTCTTTAACAGATTCGACACGCCGGCTCCTGCTCATCCCCCCTCTAACTCAGCTGCTGTCGGCCCTCAAGCTCCTGTGAGTACTCTGCTCCCCCCTCCTCCATCTTCCTGGGAGAGTCCTACTCCCCCCTCAACTGGCTCTCAGGCTAACGGCCCTCTTCAGACTGACGACTCCCCCCCTCCCCCGCCTGTAACCTCTGCTGTGTGCCTGAGATGAGAGAGAGGACAGTTGATGAAACTCCACTCAAACAAGGCTGTAGGCCCCGATGGCATTTGCCCCAGGGTGCTAAAACCCTGTGCCCCCAGCTATGTGCAGTCCTTCAACATGTCTTCAACCTCAGTCTTCAAAGAGTCCCTATTCTGTGGAAGACATCTTGCCTCGTTCCTGTGCCGAAGATGCCGCGTCCCAGTGGCTCCAAGGACTACAGACCGGTGGCACTGACCTCCCACATAATGAAGACCCTAGAGAGACTGGTGCTGTAACAGCTGCGGGCCATGGTCAGACCCCTCTTGGACACCCTTCGGTGAGAATCATGTTTTTTGATATCTCCAGTGCTTTCAACACCATCCGGCCAGCCCTGCTGAGTGAGAAGCTGGCAGCGATGCAGGTGGATGCCCCCCTTGTGTCCTGGATTGTTGACTACCTGACTAGCAGACCACAGCATGTGCATCTGCAGCACTGTGTGTCAGACATGGACTACATGTGGACAATAAACTGGACTGGGCTAAGAACACTCAAGTTCTTTACAGGAAGGGCCAGAGCCACCTCTATTTTCTGAGGAGGCTAAGGTCCTTCAACATCTGCCGGACAATGCTGAGGATGTTTTATGAGTCTGTGATGGCCAGTGCTATCCTGTATGCTGTTGCATGCTGGGGCAGCAGGCTGAGGGTAGCGGACGCTAACAGACTCAACAAACTGATCCGTAAGGCCAGTGACATTGTGGGGGTGGAGCTGGACTCTCTGGCGGTGGTGTCAGAGAGGAGGATGCTGGCCAAACTACATGCCATCTTGGACAGTGTGTCCCACCCACTCCATGATGTGCTGGTCAAGCAAAGGAGTACCTTTAGTGGAAGACTCATCCCCCCAAAAAGCACCACAGAGCGCCACAGGAAGTCATTCCTGCCTGTGGCCATCAAACTCTTTAACTCCTCCCTCTAAGTGTATACGACCCTAAGTCATTAAACTGGACATTGATCATTAACATCACTGCAATACTTGAAATAATTGTGCAATATTCTCTGTTTAATATTCCAGTGCAATATACTCCGTTTTCAGTTTAATTTATTGATATTTATTCATACTTCTATTACTGCTGTGCGATATCCACCATCTCATAATCATCTTAATAAGCTACACTTAACTTGACAGTTCATGCACTATTACTTACTACTTGTATTATTACATTGTATTATTATACCGTACATACTTATCATCAACTGGTAAATCCACTTTGTACTTTCCACTTATTTTAATTTTATACTTATATCCACTTTGTACTTAATTTATCTTACCTGTATTATAGTGTATTACATTCTGATTTGCTTATAACTTCTATTCCTGTGTGCACTGATGTGATAGTGAGCTGCTGTAACAAGAGTTTCCCCTTGGGGATCAATAAAGTATTTCTGATTCTGATCAATGGTCACTAGATGACAGTATGGTCACATAGTAATCCAGGTATTAAATTCATGAATGAATAATTCAGTTCTATATTGTACAGACATTGTAGTTGGGCTATTCTACAAGAAAACATGTGCTAAGTAAGGTTAGCTAGATTACTGACTAGTTTGACATTTGATTTTACAGTAATTCACATTTGGTTTAGCAAAAGATGATTCTTCCAAGTAATTTCTTCAGGAGTGTATCCCAAGATTTATCTCACATCTGCTGAGATCGTTATCTTCCTTTCAGTAAGAGAAAGGGGCCAATTTGATCCTTGTGTGTGTGTGTGTCAGAAAGTGTGAAAGTCTTATACATGCAGGGCACAACCTTTAGTTTTAATTTGATTGGCACTTATTCAGTCTTACAAGTAAGACTCCAGTCGTCCTTTGGGGAAGGTAATTCACTGATTATTTGGTAGGTTTTGTTTTTCCTTTTCGTTGTAACCAGCTGATTTAGAAGATCGAGTCTTGTCTTGTCTCTCTGACTCCAAAGGGAGCCAGAGAGTCTCGGTACCAGGTCTGGAAGGTGTCGGAGTGACACTTGTTGATGAGTACTAAATCACTTATAAATGGAACGTCATGGAAGGATGTTTATTCAAATCCTAGAGGAATTTTGCAAGGCTGTAAATAGTTCCTCCCTTTTGGCCTTCTCAAAACACTCAACCCCAGTCCTTGTGTCTGGATGATGAAATTTAAAGATAAAGGACTGATCCCTACAACAGCATCTTTAGTAATCTACAGTAATTACAGCAATCTTCTAGTTTTCAGCCTTGACTTTGGAGCAGCCAGAAACCCTTGCTTTGAAGACATCAGGCTCTGTTTAAAAAGCTCTGACTAACCCACTGTATGCACCCTTCCCTGCACCAAGCCTCTGAGAATCTATACAATTGGTGAAGACCAAACCAGGGGTAAAAGGAGAGTGAATATCGGCCTCACATTTATCAGGTGGCTGGAGGCATGCCTCCAAATGAATGCTAATGTTGCTCCATGTCTTAACATTAGCCACCATTTAATGTAGTTAAAATTCAGCTCAGTTTTACACTAAGCCGTTTCTTCAAGAGATAATGCACAAATTTTCTTTGTGAGGGAATTAACCTGAAATCAGGTAGCAAAAGGTAAAACAAGGAACGGATACGTAAAGTGACTGAATGTAAGTTACAGAAACCAAAGGCAATGATCTTTATACGTGAAACATTATTACACACACAATCTCACAACACAAAAAACTAGACACACAAACAAATGCAAACATGAGTGAAGATGGCTACAGCAATGAATAATTAATGAATAAATTAAGTGTACCAGATAAATAGATAATTTTGGCATTGACCAGTGAAAATCACCCTTTAGGCTACTTGTTAACCTATTAGCATCAACCCAAATATAACACAGGAAAAATAATGTTTTCATCTGGTGGTTCAGATAGCTAGGGTAAAAGTTGCGCTGGAAGAGAGGGGGGAGGTGCAGTCGGGCAGCTCGGCATGATTGGATGCGCGGAGTCCCATGTGCAGTTCGACCAGTGGTTCCTCTCATGGAGCTCCCAAGAGCTTGGGCTTCTTCGGGCATTGTTGGTCCCGCAGAGCAAATCGGCTTGAGTCAGTCAGTAATTTCAAACTTTGCCATTTTAGAAAGCTGGATGTCGGCCTTCAACACGTTCTGATTCAGATTCAGTTGATTCTCCTAGGCCCGCCCGGGTTCTGAAGAGAAGCGAAGACTGCAGTGCCGGAGGAGACACGGGCAAGAAAGGGCAGAGGGCAAGAGAGCTGGACTCTGGACAGATGGCCCACAGGCCGCCGTCTGGGCAAGTCACAGAACTTTGTAAAGGGTCTGCAAAGTATTGAAGAGAAGAGCACATAGAAGAAAAGAGAAGACCTAGACTATTTTGGGCTTTCTCTGTTTTAGTAGTCTTCTGTCCAGGGGGTGGCAATGCGTCATCGGCACAACACTTCACACCGACCGTAGATCTGTTCTGTCTTAATTATTTTCCTGTTCTAATTTCTCCCTAAAGAATCAATTGTGATGATTATTGTGGAGGGGGTCCGGAGGAGGGATTTAGATCAGGACCGGGGTCTAGCGGCTGGAGATCTGAGCAGGAGGCTGGCGACAGGACAGCAGGACTGGAGACTGGCAACAGAGAGACTGACAGAGGAGCTGGTGGAGCCAGTGATGCTAGAAAACCAGGAGGTTGCACCTCAGGAGGTTCAGGAGACTGATGCAGCTCAGGAACTGATGACCTCTGCAGCTCAGGAACAGTGGATTGCAGCAGCTCAGGAGCTGGATTCAACTGCATCTCCACAGGAACAGGAGTGTGCTGCAGCTCAGGAGGTTCAGGAGGCCGCTACAGCTCATGAGATTCAGGTGGCTGCTGCAGTACAGAAGGATCAGGAGATTGCTGTAGTACAGCAGGAACAGGTGACTGCTGCACTACAGCAGGAATAGGTGACTGCTGCACTACAGCAGGAACAGGTGACTACTGCACTACAGCAGGAACAGGTGATTACTGCAGTTCAACAGGAGATTGCTGCAGCTCAACAGGAACAGGGGTCTCCTGAAGTTCAGGAGGTTGCAGCCCATCCAGAGCAGGTACAGGAGGTTGTGGCCCAACCGGAACTGGAGATTAAATTAAAATAAATTATATTATATAGCGCCAATTCAAAACAGAAGTTATCTCATTGCACTTTTCCTATAGAGCAGGTCTAGACCATACTCTTTATAATATTCAGATGGTTGCGGCCCAACTGGAACTGGAGATGTTTGCGGCCCAACCAGAGCAGGAGGCAGCTGTAGGCTGCTGTAGCTCAAGACCTGGTGATTGCAGCAGCTCAGACACAGGCGACTGCTGCAGCTCAGCAGAAGCAGATGAATGCTGCAGCTCAGGAACAAGAAGCAGCTTTCAGGCAGATCGCAGACTGGGAACCCGACAGGACTGGAGACATCTGGAGAAATGATTGCAAAAGTCCAAAATCCTAACATCCAAAAGTGAGGTCCAAGAGAAACAGAATAAGTTCAACACACTTGGGAAATAAAGGCCAGGACGCTCGACACGAAGACAAAGGACGAGCTGACAAAGAGACAAGGGAAGCACACAGACTAAATACACTCAGGTGAGGGGAGATAACAAGACACAGGTGAAACTAATCAGGGTGGGGCAAACCATCAAAACTGGCAGGAAACAGCAAACAAAGACAGAAAGTAACTAGAGGACACATGAGGGAAGGAGAGTCTTCCAAAATAAAACAGGAAATAACCATCAAACCATGACAGGTGGTGCTTTCACAGTAAAAGCCTTCCAGCAGCACTCCCATGTTTCTCATCTTTTACTACACTGTAGTCTTTTTTAAACTTCCATTTCATGATATAACAGCTCTGATATTATTTGGCTCGTCAAGCCTCAATTACAATTATGCCTTAGTTGACTAACCTTGTGATGGAAATGGGCGCATATTAAACTTATACACATCCACAACCACAAACATGGAATGGCAGCTCAAACAAAAATGCTACAGCTGAGCTACACAGATTAGCTTTCCTCAGAGGTGATCTCGCAATAGAGGCTGATTTGTACTTGTGTGTGGCATCACGTATGTGTGTGTGCCAAAGCTGTAATACAGGGAGCAGTGACACTGATAGGAGCTGCTTGACTCCTGCCATGTCTTCACAGTGGAGACTTGGATACTGTAATAATGAGTGGTGTGTGTTGTATACACAACTCCACTGTGATTGGATTCAGCAGAGAACAAACAAATCTGTTACACTCGACTCGCATGTGCTCACACATATACCCACAACTAGATACATCCTCAGAGACACAATTATTTAGAAATAAAGAAATAATAGCATCACTAATGTAAATATGAATACAGTGAACGCTCCATTAATGTTGTGATAGGGTCTCTGCTGAGTTGAACCCTGCTTGTTGTGTTTGTTTAGTTTGTTGTATTGTGATCTGGACACAACAGTGAGACCTCCATTTACTCAGGGTTCCTGGCAGGTCAATGCATTAATGGCAAAACTCTGAAAGCTGTTAGACCATTTGGAACGGTGAGGAGATGTTTCATGTGGCGCTCAGTGGTGAATGTGGTAGGACTTCTTGGAGTAAACTCACATGCACACACACCCGCACACTGACATATTCAGAACAGAACACATGAGAGATGTAGCACACATAAGCAGTGATAGAGACTTAAGAGAAGCTTTAATGGTGTGTATTTTAAAGCTGCATAAGGTCTGTGTGCTTTTTTCGCAGCTAGAAATTTTGGCCCCCTGGAAACAGCCCAAAACAGCTGTACAGTGTCAATGTGCATTGACGAATTATGCCCTGCTGTTGTTTGGTATGTAACAATACAATCAGCTCATGGTTTGATGTATGATATACAATACAGGGTTAACAGTTTGATGTCCTGACAACATTCAACACCATCTCCTAGAAATTAAGTTTATATACTACAAATTTGTCTTTCCAAATACATTGGAACAATACAAATTGCGAAAAAAGTCTGCTGCATGGATTATGTCAACTAGCAAATTGTCAACTAGGAAATTTTCAGTTATTTTCCAGTTAGATGTTCTAACAGATAATCATAAATCTTTCATACAAGAAGGATAGAATCTCACAAGGTGTATAGTTTAAACACTACAATTACTTAGAATTCAGAACTTGGAAAGTTGAAAATTTCACAGCTGAATGCACCCTTTGTCTGCATTCTTTTCCAATCAAATTTGAAGGGAAACACAGACATATCTGTTGCTGCCAGTTGGGGTCACAAGGATTTGGACAGGCAACTTAAGAAACACTCCAGATAAGGACTCCTCACAAAAGCGCTGTGTAATTGCCGCTGAGCTAAGATAAGCACATTGTAAGATAACCTTAGTGACACCACTACACTACCACAGACAGTACCAACAAGATGTTAACTCAACTGCCTTTCCATCTCAAAATAATAATAATAAAAAAATACAATGCAGGAGCATCTTCTAGTACGTTTTGGCTCCCAAATCTCAGGAAATGTTGCTGATGATGATTTTTTTGTATTGGATCTGATACTTCAAACAAGGGTATCAAAACATTCTCCCTATTAGCAGTATGTTGTCTGGTATCCAAAATGGCTTGTTAGACTTCAACAAAAGATAATGCAACCACAAGGGGGCACAAGCCAGTGTCTTCTTGTGCCAGTCCCAAGTCTGGATAAATGCAGAGGGTTGTGTCAGGAAGGGCATCCGACGTAAAACACATGCCAAATTAAAAAATGCGAATCGTGAAAATGACTTCCATAGCAGATCGGTCGGGGCCCGGGTTAACAACGACCGCCACCGGTGCTGTTGACCTGCAGGGTATTGGTGTGAGTGAAGAGGATGCAGAGGACAGGGTTAGATGGAGGCACATGATTCCTGACCCCTGAAAGGGAACAGCTGAAAGGAAAAGAAGAAGACTTCTACAACGATGACAGTGAAAGAAGCATGCATCACTGATATTGTGAAAATGTATAGCACCTTTCTAGTCTTTCTGACTACTCAAAGCGCTTCACATTACATATCACATTCACCCCATTCACACACACACTGCTCATCACAGAAACTACTACAAAGAAACTAATCAGTCACACACACCCCTTGGGAGCAATTAGGGGTTCAGTGTCTTGCCCAAGGACACTTCGACATGTGGGGTGGGGGAAGCCGGGATCAAACTGCTGACCTTCCAATTGGTGGACGACCCCCTCTACCACTAAGCCACAGCCAATTCAGTGAATTTTGCACAATAATTCTGTTCATAGTTTGAGAATCTAAAGCATGCAAACACAGGGCTGGTACAGCGTGGGTGCAAATGTCACATCTGAATTAACAATGAAATGAAAGCCTTGTGATTGGATGTCAAAATTTTCAATTTTAATTTAATTTTCACTCGTCTCACTCACTTCTTTGAAATGGATTATCAAGAGGTGCTCCAGCATGTTGTCAGAAGGTGGCTGTCACTTTTGCCAGTTGTCGAGCGCATTCTGCACAGCTGGCCTGCTCCTCACTCCAACTTCCTCTCCAAAGAAGGACAACACTACATTAAGGTGTTGTGGCATACCTACTCTCCAGAGGACAACAAGTTGCTGCCTTTATGCTATGCACATTTTCCTCACAACAATCCTGAAGTTGGTGAGAACTGATACATCTGTATCAGAGTTGCACTCACAGTTGACCTCCATGCCAAACTGATCAGAAGGAAGGAGGATGAATTCTTTTGGAATAAAACCAAAACAACTCGCAACAAGATTCTGCCAGCAGAAACATGGCAAATGCAAAAATGTATACGTACAAAAACAGCTACATTACTGACAAGGTGCATTATATATTTATACAAATGGTAAGACTATAGTTCATTTTTGAATCTATGTCCACTCTGTCACTTGACATGGCCCAATATTTGCTCTCTCTTTCTCAAAGACATACTGTACACATTGGCAACTTGTATGATGAGGAGGTAGAGCAGGAGGAGGTAAAAACACACAGACCAAAAAAGATTGAGATCAGAGAAAGTCCATGATTCTGAAGCCCGATGGATCTGGCTGAGTTAAAAATGTTTTTACTTTGTTACGACCCTTGGTCGATGTTTTTGTGTTGTGATTTTCTTCGACAGATCTCTCTCTCCTCCCTATTGCTTGGTGTGTGTGTGTGGGCCAAATGAGCTGCAGGTTGTGTCATGGTTTTGGGTTTGTATTCTATTATTTCTTGTTTTATTTTGATAGTCTCCTTCCCTCCACTGTCTTTAAGTATTGGTTCCTGTCTTTGATTGGTTGATTGTTTTCACCTGTGTCTCGTTGTCTCCCTAACCTAAGTGTATTTAAGCCTGTGTCCTTCCTTTGTTCAGTTTGTCATTGTATATTTGTCAAGTACCCTGGTTTCTTGTACCTATGATGTCTGGAGTCTTTGTCTCCCTTGTACTTTGCCTGTCTGTGGATTTTGTATTTTGTCTATTCACTGTTGGACTTGTTTTTCTGTTTTGGACTGTTTACCTGCTGAGAGTTGCTTTCACCTGTCAATTCAGTGTAAACCTTCTTTTGTTAATAAACTATTGATCTACACCAGCTCTACCTACTAGTCTGCGTTTGGGTCCTATTCCATTGTATTCCCTGTTTCCTAGCTTGACTAATTATAACAGGTCTTGTAATTTGACCATTCCAAGAATTGTCTGTTAGTGTGCTAATTCTGCTGTTTTGTTGATAGCAGATTTTGGAATTTAATTTCACTATAAATTCTGAGCACTGTGCTTCTAGAGTAGTATTTATTTTTTGGGAGTGAGTAGCCTTTTTTTTTGTTTAACAATTTCTTGTTTTTAGGAGGTTTAGATTAGACACCTGTAGTACTGCTGGTCATCCCTGGGAGTGGGTAGTCTCTATGCTGCATGTTATGTGAAGGTTCCTCTAGGCCAGGGACATAACTGTTTCATTTGAGTTGTATGACTTATTGAATGTACAGAGAGAGGAGCAAATGGAGTCGGTCAGGAGGAAAATACACAGCTTGCTCAGTGGGATGGAGCTTTATGTTGAATTGAGGCTGTTTGCCAAAGTAAAAACCAACCCACTGAGTCACTGTTATATCTTTTTTCTTTTCTTTTTTTTCTGGAGAAAATCAATTCCATGTATTATACCTTATGTCTTTTTCTAAAACTGGGATGTATCGTTACGTGACTTTGTTCCAACATTCACAGCAAACTACAGAATAATACACTCGATCGATACACTTGATTACAAATTTCTCCCGGGAACTGTGCTCAATATATATTGTTAAATTGACCGTTAACGTCACGCCAGTGTTGCTTATATCCCTGAGGTAGAAAGAAAAAGGAAACTCTAGAGAGATGAAGAGAGAGGAGCTCTGTGTTCTTGTACAGTTATCCTGAGTCAGAACCTCATACACACCTGGTGCTATCATGCCATCTGTGTTGGGATAGTTACGTCTGATAACAGGCCTTTGCATTCACACTAGTATATTACCCCCAGTTGTGCATGTGCACACGCCTACATGCATCATCTAACCCTAAAATATACCTGGTCATGCCTGTAGGGGTCGCTAATGCCCCACCTGGGGTGTGTGTGTGTGTGTGTGTGTGTAGTTACTAATGGTTCACCGCTTTTCTTCACGTTTGACTATTGTCTAAACGGCGTGCCAATGGCTTCTCACCACAGTAAGTAACCTTATAATCAGTTTATCTCATACTGTCATACTACTCTAATAATCATGGTGTAATTTAGTGAAATTATATTTTTGTGTTTTCTTAAGTTTCTTTTGTTAGGCTACCGTTTTGTGTGTTAACGGCCAGGATGATATTGAAAACGTTCATTCTACTGATAGTGTTAAATAGTTTAAAATATAAATGTATAATTTTTTATCTCAGTACTGTCTACGAGTGGTGACAGAACACGTTTGCAGAATAGTGGGATTTCGTGGGATATAAAATAAAACATTCAAAAGGGTGTATCCAGTACATGTTAGCAAATGAATGGGACACTAATATTTGATACACGTATTTATTATACTCTGTGTGTGTGTGTGCCCCTTTAAATCTAAAAGTGGCACAGCATCAGACGTAAAAGGTTGCTTTCTCTGAAGGCAATTAGGATGGAGCACGAATTAGCCAAGAGCTGAAAGGTGTTGGAGGGGCTACATGCTGAACAGAATACACAGTGTGTAACACTAAATATGACATCCATGTTGTATTCACAGTTGATTTATATGAGTGTTTTGATATGTCTTTTTATCCAGATTATTTTTTTTTTTAAATCAGATCTGCTGGAGTGGATCTGGAGTCAGCCCTTGCATCAGTTATGTAAATGTGGTCATTGCGGGGATCTGTTAAAATAAAGACATACAACATCAGTGTTTCATTCAACCAGAAAAACCATCACTGCCCCAGACTAAATATATCTTTTATGACTTTGAAACACAAACACATAACAACAAACACAAAGCTGGGCAACTGATTTTGAAAACCAAATTTGGTGTGCCTCTAGTGAAAGTTACGTCGATCTCTTTGTGAAAAAATGTAGGCAGCCAAAGTACAA
The DNA here is from genome assembly GCF_020085105.1 of Siniperca chuatsi. NCBI lineage: Eukaryota > Metazoa > Chordata > Actinopteri > Centrarchiformes > Sinipercidae > Siniperca > Siniperca chuatsi. Next base: position 8,184,319 of record NC_058051.1, on the reverse strand, counting down.
AAACTACACGTTCATGGCACACAATGCGTCAAGATTTGATAATTACATCATGTTGGAATGTCGCCGACCAGGGGATCACCCCAAGACTAATTATGTGTGGTAGCAAAGTCATATTAATGCACGACAATGTATACAAACCAAGGTGGCCCTTCCAATGCATTTGTCCGCATTCCAAAAAAGGTTATTTCCCACACCTATTCAACGCAGCTGAGAATGCTAACTATGTAGAACCGTATCCAGATCCATATTTTTATGGATATGCCAACATGTCAAAGACGGGGCAACTTTCATGCAGTGGTACAATACAGTGCATCATGGAGTGTTTAATTTCCATGCTGAGCTCTAAGCGTATAGGATCAATGATGTTGTTGTGTTGCGTAAAGCATGCATTATGTACCATGAAGCTTTTATCAAGTGTGTCAAATTGGATCCTTTTGATTACACCACACTTGCTTCATGTTGCATGGCTGTGTTTAAAACACAATTCTTGATCCCTGACACACTGGCATTGACATATGATGGTGCTTACATCAATCAAAACAAGTCTTTCTCTAATCTAGTCTATACAGTGGCTTGAATTTTTGAGGCTTTCAAAAACAAGTTAGAAATTCGGCATGCCCTCAATCATGGTGAAGAACAAATTAATCCATATCATGGTTGTCCCAAGTGCTACATAAGTATACATAAAAATTCTGTAAACGGTATTGCATTTGGTGTTCTTTACAGACAGTTTAAAGCAAACTCCACATCCAGGTGATGTGGGAACAAACCAAAAAAGAGACCAGATTCTGCAGGACTTCTTGAAAAGTTACAAGATGCCTGAAAGGCTCGACCGACGAAAGGAGCTGTTTGGGGGCTGAACTAACGCATACAGACTACACTACAAAGGGTAGGCTGAGGGTGAGAAAATATATTATTATGACTTCACCTCGTTGTATCCAACTGTGCAGGCTCGTAAAAGCTCGTAAAAGCTACCCAACTGGACATCCTGAAGTAATTTTCAGCAACTTCAAGCCGATTGAAAAAGACTTTGGGAGAAGAGCAATGAAGAGTGATTTTGCAGAGAAGAGCAATGATTTGTTCAAAGAGTATGTAAAAACCTTAATATAGCAAAAACAGAAGGCTTCAGGGTACCCTAGTTTTGCAAATGATGAAGAATCCAAAGCAAAACACATACAGGACTATTATGATAAAGAGGGTATTTGGTTAAATCCAGATAAAATAGCAACAAAGCTGTGCGAAGCATCAACAAAGTGTTGCTCAACTCCTTGTGGGGTCATTTTTAAATGAGTGAAAACCAGGCTACATGCGAACTAGTGGCAGACCCTGAGCATTTTGCCAGCTATATGTTTAGTGACCTGTATGATGTCAGACAGTTTGCATTTGCTCTTGTTAAATGGAGATACAGAATGGCACAGGCTGTTAAAATTAAAAACAAACATTTGTTGGCCTTTACGACAAGACTTATGCTTTATGATTTGATGGACAAGCTAGGGGAGAGATGTATCTATTCTGACACAGACGGTGTTGGTTTTATGGCAAAGAATGGAGATTGGGTCCCAGAGACAGGTCCCTTTTTTAGGGGACCTAACTGATGAAATTAATTGAGACACAGGTGGTGATGATTACATTGTGGAATTCATGTAGTGAATTTGTGTACGAGTTTGCGAATTGTGACGATACACCACAAAATATAGTGACAATATCAGACACAATAGTGAGGAATAAAAAAGCATTTGAGCTAAAAAAAACAAATCAGTTGTTAAACGGCTTCAAGTGGTGTACGCCATGTCTCGTGTCTTCTCTAATCTGACAACCTTACCCTACGGCTATTAAAAATGGGTGGTTGTCATAGTTTGAGGTTTGGTCCTGTTTTAGTTTGTAGTATTCTCCTCCCCTTGTGTGTCTTGTGGTTTTACTTCCTGTCTTTGTTTGCTTTCCCTCTGGTTTAGATTGTTGGCCCCTCCTTGATCAATCAAGGACGGGCCAACAATCTCCAGCCTGAGGCAAGGTTTGCAGCCCTACCTGGACTCCCAGCCCGCTAGCAACCAACCATACTCCTACCAGGTCGGCTTCGGAGGAAGCGGACATCATCAGGCATCATATTGGATGGACACGACCTGCTCTGCGGCCTCAGCATTCCTCCAGTCAGTGGCAGTGGTCAGTGGCAGTGATCATTGCCAGCAGCAGAGACGCCCCTCGGCTGCCACTGGGGCTGTGCCTTTAGCCCTCGCGCCGCCTCCTCTCCCACCATCGCCTCAGCCAGCCTTCCCAGCTGCGCGGCAGGCTCCCCGGCGACCTCTCACAACTAGCCAGGTGGCCTGCTCGTTGTCCAACCCTCCTCAGGAGCCGCCCAAGAAGCAGAGCAGGTGACAATGATAGGTTGGGGGGGTTGTGTGTGGTTCCTTGAATGCTCTTTTTGCACAAAACTGTTGAAATAAAACACAAACATCGTCCCCTAAAGAGCAGTGTTCCCATGATAATGCAGTCTGTCCCTGAATCTACTGATTCAGCTGCAGCTGTGAGCCAGCAGCCTTTAAACTTTTGGGTAATAGGCAGCACAGACTCATGACATTTAAGCAGCACTCTTCCTCTGTCACACATTCAGAGGTTTCCCTCACACATTGTCTTTCTGATAGAATGTGTAATTATGAGCCCACGAGCACCATCATTACACCTCGAGAGGACAGTGCACACACACCTCTGTCCGCGCTCAATGTCTCCTCTCCTCTCCTCACCCTACAGTGTGCGAGAGTGTTGATATCTTGACACTGCTGCCACAGTGCATTATGCACTGCCTTCCCAGCCGTGCTCAGCTGCGAGCCTGTGTGTAATGCAGCCTCCGGAGGCTTCCTCTCAGCCCTTTCGGTGAGAACCCCCCATAGGTTGCTCAAGAAAATACCCCGACATGCGCAACGGCGGCTCTGGCTCTGGCTCGGCTCGCCTCCATGGCAACCGCAGTACACCAAACGCATGCACACCCGCTTTCAGAGCATTACTCAGAGTGGCAGTGCGTATGCTCCATGGACAGCTGGATGAGCAGGCTGGCTACGGGAAACGATCCTGTCATCGCAGGAACAATGCCTCACTCTCTGCAGGAACTCCTGATGAAAAATGTTATCTCCAGGGTCCCGCAGGGAGAGGAAAATCTCAATTTGCCACTCTTCAACAAATCGATAATGGACAGACCCTTTCACATGTTAACAGTCAAACAGGTGCTGGAATAATGTTCACCAGGGTGACTGGTTCACATCCATAGACCTGAAAGACGCGTATTTCCACGTCTCCATCATCCTGAAACACAGGAAATTCCTGCGCTTCTCCTTCCAGGGAATTCAGTATCAATACAACCATCTGCCGTTCGGTTCCTCCCTGGCTCTACGCACTTTCACCAGATGTGTGGAGACGGCTTTGGAGCCGTTATGCAGGAGAGGGATGAGAGTATTGTTTTTTCTGGATGACCTTTGCTGGCTCGTTCCAAGGAGGAAGCTGAGTTACAGACAGTGACACTGGTGACACATCTGTTGAGCTTGAGCTTCACAATAAACTGGAAAAAGAGCTCTTCTCTCCCCTCCCAGCGCGTCATTTACCTAGGAGTGGAATTGAACTTAGTCAACATGAGGGCGCGGCTCTCGCAACAGAGAGCGGAAGCTTTGACAGCTCTCCTCCGTTGTGTCATGCCTCACAATGTTGTGACAGCTCTCTGTCACAACATGTGACAGAGTCTGTACTCACACTCATCACCACCACTGATACATCCCACCACAGCAGCATCTGAAAACGTCTGAAGGTGGCAGGACTCTGTGTGGTAGCTGAAGTCTGTGGTGGATGTGGATGCGGCTAAGCAGGAAGATGATGGCATCCTCAACTCCCAGCCGGGGATGGTAGGCGAACTGAAGGGGGTCTAGGAGGGGTCTGACCATGGGCCGCAGCTGTTACAGCACCAGTCTCTCCAGGGTCTTCATTATGTGGGAGGTCAGTGCCACTGGTCTGTAGTCTTTGGAGCCACTGGGACGCGGCGTCTTCGGCACAGGAACGAGGCAAGATGTCTTCCACACAACAGGGACCCTTTGAAGACTCAGGCTCAGGTTGAAGACATGTTGAAGGACTCCACATAGCTGGGGGGCACGGGCTTTTAGCACCCCGGGGCAAACGCCATCGGGGCCTGCAGCCTTGTTTGAGTGGAGTTTCATCAGCTGTCCTCTCTCCTGGTCAGTAGTCAGGCACATAGCAGAGGTTACAGTCAGGGAAGGGGGGGAGTCATTAGTAGTGTGAAGAGGGCCGTTAGCCTGATAGCCAGTTGAGGGGGGAGTAGGGCTCTACCAGGAAGATGGGGGAGGGGGGAGCAGTGGACACAGAGGAGTCTGAGGGCCGACAGCAGCTGAGTTAGAGGGGGAATGAGCAGGAGTCGGTGTGTCGAATCTGTTAAAGAACAGATTAAGTTTGTTGGCCCTGTCCAAGCTGCCTTCAGCTCCTCTGCTGCCAGTTGGTCTGAAGCCAGTGATGCTCTTCATGCCGCTCCAGACCTCTCTTATGTTGTTCTGCTGGAGTTTCCGCGCCAGCTTCCTCCTGTACTTGTCCTTGGCCTCCCTGATCTTCACCTTCAGCTGCTGTATGCGTCCTTAATGTTAGCATACAGCAGGTCCAGTGTCCTCTCCTCTCTAGTAGGACAACTCACATACTGGGTGAAATTAGTCAGTGTTGTTGAAACACTGACATGGTTGAAGTCACCCGAGATTAATATGAGTGCACTCGGGTGTTGAGTCTGGAGTTGTGCTATGGCGGTGTGAATGGCGTTGCACGCTGATGCTGGGTTAGCAGAGGGGGGTATGTGAACAGCAACAACAATGGCATGTGAGAATTCATGTGGCAGATAATATGGCCAGAGTCCCACAGCTAACAGTTCAATGTCCAGGCTACAGATACTCTGCTTAGTAGCGTGACCAAGGTTACACCATCTGTTGTTAACTAGAACAGCAAGCCCGCCACCTTTCCGCTTACCGCTCCCGGTATGATCCCTGTCGGCCCGAACAGTCTGAAAGCTGTTGATGGCAACGTTATGGTTCCGGATATCCTGGTGTAGCCATGTCTCTGAGAAGCACATCAAACTACACTCACGGAACTCTGTTCTTCAATGCTTTTTATTTGAAATTATCATTGTTATACAACATTTATCATTAGATTACACATCTATATTCCATATTGTGCACATGTAAAATTATATCCATGGCATACATCAAGTAGTATCTTGTTGACAAACCATAGCATCATTACATTAGTTCAGTACAGACAAATTTTAACCTAGAATATGTCATTTGACAAAAACCTGGAGCATCTGATCGGCGCTCTACTACCTCTGGTGCCAGACTTCTTTTTGGCACCTCTGGATGTTTTAGCAGTTGTTTTACGTTTTTTAGACGCACAACGGTTACGCCCACATCCTACCGGGGGCTTTTTTAACTGTCTTGGGCTATATACCATCAGACCATTTCCATCCTGTTCTCCTGATGCAGCGATTCTCGCGATATTGGACGCCACATCCCCCATGATGTTTTTGGCAGCTGTTTTTTAAATGAGGCTTAGCCAAACAAAAACAAAAGGGCACATCCATCCTAAATAGATTGCGAAATATACCTGCTAGCCCTTGGCCGTATTGTGTACTTGTCCCAATAAAGCGAGGAAATTCTCCACCCGCTTGGTTTATATAGTACAACATATATTTACCATAATCTCGGGTGTACGGTGTGTGCGTCATTTTTTAATTTGCTTTTAAAAATACTGCCTCACAGATCTGAAGTGTAGTTTGACAATTGCTTTACCGTATGCGAAAGGTATATACTGGTTTTGGTCAACGACCATTTTCTATATCCTCAGTAACTGATTTAGAGAGTGATGTGTAGTGTGGTTTGTCATAAGTCAGAGTGGGCATACAACAAACCTCCTCAGATACATTTATACAGGGGAGGAGTGGAACATAAGAATATGCAATAAGCTGATAATCCACTATATCGCTGTACAAGAAAATATTGTAACTGCCGCCGTGAACGGTTCCCCTGGGTGAAAACCAAGTATTACAGCTAATCATCCTTTAAATGTTACAGTAGTTCCTTCTGCACCCAAAAAATAAATAAGATTTGTAATATTGTTATACTGTAGACATATGTGGGATGTTGCCTGGTGAAGAATGCATTTTGAATTAAATTATTTTACTATTCTAGGTATAGAGTCATAGAAAGAGTTATAGTCAATGTCTGCTGTGTTTTATAATCATAGTCACGTCAGTGTCTTATGGCGAAAAACTAGCCCAGGCCCAGGGATATTGGAACTCGATAATGCCCACCTTGTATGGCCCGCTCAGAACGATTGGCCATGCTAATTTTGTCCTGTATCACCATATCGTATATTATTTGACATTGTTCTGACACGGATATGCCTCCGTTCAAAAGTGAGCGCGTAAGCAGATAGCATACACCTTTTATTGCACTTCAACAATATTTTTGTAAGGGAGCCATATGTTAAATTTGTCGGGCCAGCCCAACCATTTCACCAGAACCAGCTTTTTACATCCTGATCTTTTTCTGGCGAATATTTTTTCTATTTTTAATGCTTTGTTTTTATTGACAATTACTAGTTGTAACTCTGATTCATAAAATGTACCTTTCAACGCTTCACCGGCATAATCAGTTAGTCCAAATACAGGTAGATCTCTGGCTATGCACTCCGTTATTGTAAAAAACTCATCTGTGAACGTTTGTTGATAACCTTTTCTGAACACACGTTTTGATATTCTCACTATATCCCCCCAAACGAAATTTAAAAGACACCATCCTCCGCGGTTTGTGCTTGTACAATGTGTTAAAGACTGTTTTCTTATTGTCTTTATTTACAGCTACTGGCAGCATCTTTATTGATCTATGATGAGACTTGTTATAGGCTTCAACAAGGTCCTGAATCCTGTCAACGTATCTACGTGAATTAACAGCTGTTAAATATCTCCACATACATGTCTTGAAGGTTCTGTTAAAACATTCACTACACTGGCCTTAGTCTTGTTTAATGTTGTAAAATGATGGATTTTATATCGATCCATTAGTTGTTTTCAATAGTAGTAGTTTGTTATCAATTTCCTGATCTAGAAGGGCAGTTAGCTCACATGTACAGCACCCTGACGGCCCTGACAGTTCTCTCAGACAATTTCCCATGAGATAAAGAAAAAATATATGGTATGGTTAGAATTTTTCCAATACTCTTTGTACTCTTCTAACCCTCTCCAATAGTCACCAACCCCGCGAATTTGAACTACTTTGACAAAGTCCTCACTGATCATGATGTCATACATTTCTTTGATTTTATCCAAGAACCTCTCCGATGATTTCAGCTCACGTAGAATAGTCTCTGTAACACCTTGGACTCGGGCTTCATCTGCGTGGATGTAATTTGAACTCACAAAGCGCTGGATGGACAGAATAAACCTGTCAATCCAGAGTCTTTTCATAAGCTGATCAAAGTGGCTCTCATAGAACCATTCAGGGATCTCCGACACGCACTTGTGATGTTTCTGGCTTGGGTGATTAATCTGACAGCCGTAGCAGATCTCAGATACTTGTACAAAACAGTATTGAGCAGATGAAAAGACAATTGTTTTAAACACTGCCGACAGCACACCATCCAGCTGGTCACGTTTTGTAAGTCAGAAGGAGGTGGAGATGCTGGAGGTGTACGGATCAACAGAGATGGAGGAGGCGGAGATAGAGGTGGTGTTCCGATAGGTATGCAGGACTGCAGGGATGATGGAGGTGACCAGGACAGCTGAGATGATGGATGTTCTGGAGGAGTCTGCAGAGATGTCGGAGGCAGTGGAGGTGTGCAGGCCAGCAGAGATAGAGAAGGAGCAGGAATTCCAATAGACCCCCAGGTCAACTCCGTTGACCAGCAGCCATCTATGTATTCTGAAAAACAATAAATTATATTAGAAAGACAGAAAAACCCTGTGTAAAATGAAGCTTATCACAAAACATGTGTATGCATTCTATAATTGTGTAACCTATAATACACACATATTCAAAAATGATTTTCGGCCTGCACATGGATGGCAGAAGGCCTGATTGCACACCAGTTGGTATATCGTCAAAAACATATATCGCCGTTTTCTAATAATTTCATAAGATGCGTTGATTCTGTCTCTTTTGATAGCTTCGTCAACTTCACTAAACACTCTTTGCAGAGTCCTCCCACCGCAACACGGGATAAAGAAAATGTTTTTAAACCATGAGGTATATTCTTGAAGAATGAGGGGGTATGGATGTAATCTCCATTCTTCACGTCCTCTGGTCGCAATTAGACTCTCCCTATGTTCATGAACACTTGTCTGATAGCCTAATGAAACAATCTGCTTCAATATGATATATAGCAGGACCTTTAGCGCTGGCCCATTGCAACATAAAGTGTCTCAGGATAATCAGGCTGATCAAGGTCTTGGCAGACGACAGAACGAAACAGTTTCCAACACTTTTCCTGAGGCCTCAACATCCTGCAACATAGTGTGACTTGTTGTCACACTAGTGTGATAGTGTGATTGTTCCATTTGGAACTTCAATCACAACATATATGAAATGTATCGTAATATGATATATATAAAATAGTTTTAATAATTGTCAAATATGAAAACTTGGGCTGTGTTATTAGGATTGATAGCTTGTGCTACGTACACCCTGTATGTAAGATGTTTGCCTCTGTACAAGTCTAACTAATGTAACATCTCAGGTCAGCAGCTGTTCTGCACCATAGACTGCAATCTAATTAACAGTTAGATACGAGAAAGTGGGGGAAGGTACAGTGGATATGATAATCCCATGGTGACATACAGAGGTGATTTGGGTTGACAAAGAGTGGGAAGAAATGTATGCACATGTGTTGGCAGGCCGGAGCCGGCACCCTGTTGAGATGGGTTGCTTGATCAATGCATGGGGGTGACTCGCATTTCCTTACTGACCAGCCGCTCTGATCACACCTGAGAATGGAATGCAGCGGCCGGTGAAGATCAAGAGGAATGGGAAGTGTGAACTTAGGCATTTACATAGCATTGTGTACCAAGAGGAGCTCAGGACATATAACCAACCACTTTTGTATTGCTGTTTCAGACATAGCTAGGAGATCGCCTGGAGAGGTCTCTGTGCTGTGTCTCCAGATATATATCTGTATTTATATGTATTTGTCTGTATTTGTCTGTATTGTTAGATTGTTTGTAATGTTTGTAATAATTGTGAGGATATAAATACTAGTTAAAAGACAATTGTAGGTCTCGCGTGGATCCCTTCTCATCAACCAACTCGGAGAGAGGTTTTTCTGACCTCGACAATTTGGGGGCTCGTCCGGGATGAGAAGGAGATTCTGAATTGAACAGACGGACCGATCACGGTGATTACCCAAGGCTCACAGCCGGCTGCAACTAAAAGGTAAGCAGAACCTGTTTAATCAAACTCTGCATATTGGAAAATAACTAAATTGAGAGCGTGTGGTAACAATTGTGATTACGTCCAGTAAATTTAAATTGAGATTAAAAGAGACTTGTGGAAGAAAAGAGATGATAATAATACCTTGACCTCGGTTTGGCTAACCACATCGTGTTCTGACGAGGGCACGAAACGCGGGGTTCGAGTCCCACGTGAGCCAGGTTAGAGGCCTGGGGAGGTGAGGTCCCTCGAATTCTCGGTGTTCGGATCTTTGATCCACACCGTTATAATTGGTTTTTGAAATTGGTAAAAGGTATTCATTGGGTTTGGGGTTCGAGTCCCCGGTAAATTTGTTTCATTGGGTTTGGGGTTCGAGTCCCCGGTAAATTTGTTTCATTGGGTTTGGGGTTCGAGTCCCCGGTAAATTTGTCTCATTGTGTTTGGGGTTCATTGTGTTTGGGGTTCATGAATGCATCAACATGGCAGACAGGATGGGGACAGATAACCCATCAAACATGAGGGAGAGATGAAAGAGTTAATGGAGGCTTTGAAATTACCAAGGAAGGTGGCAGTGGTGAAATGTAGAGGACATGATCAGGCTAGCACTCCAGTAGCTAAAGGAAACCAGGAAGCAGATACAGCAGCAAAAAGGGTAGCAGGGTACTTGCAAATGTACCAAATGATAACCAGTGAGGAGACTGAATTACAACCCAAACTCTCTGCAGAGGCAGTAAAAGAATATCAAAAGGGGGCGGGGGCCCAAGAAAAAGCAGTATGGATGCAGAGAGGAGCTACAGAGCAAAATGGACTCTGGAGGGGGCCGGACGGACGAATGGTCCTCCCACCAAGTATCAGGGCAAGAGCCCTGAGAGAAGCACATGGCTTGGGGCATGTGGGGGCAAACCAAATGAATAGGAACTTGTGTCATTGGTGGTATCCATTCCTAGCAGATATGGCAAAGCATTTTGTAAAAAGTTGTACAGTCTGTTCACATTTTAATCTGAAACCGGTGGTGAGACCGGAAATGGGGCATTTCCCTATTACTACCTGCCCTGGCCAGGAGGTGGTGATAGACTATACGGATATGATTGATCCGGTGAAAGGTTTTAGGTATTTGTTGGTGTGTGTTGATACATTCACAGGGTGGCCAGAGGCGTGGCCAGCAAAAAAGGAGGACAGCGCTACGGTGATAAAATGTTTGATTAATCATTACATTCCCAGACATGGTTTCCCAGCAAAAATCAGATCAGATAATGGCACTCACTTTAAAAACATAGATCTACAAAGAGTAGAAGCGATGCTGGGTTTGAAACATTCATTCGGCACTGTCTACCACCCCCAGTCACAAGGTAAGGTGGAGAGAATGAATCAGAACATCAAACAAAAATTGGCTAAAATCTGTGCACAGACAAAACTGAATTGGGTGGATGCATTACCCCTGGCCCTGATGACAATCAGGAGCTCCCTCAATCAAGGAACAGGGTTTACACCATATGAGCTGCTGACAGGAAGACAGTTTCCGGGGCCCGGTGCCGCTCTGGGAATAGGGGAAGAAAGGGAAAAAATGGAACACAAGACATATTTTAACGAATTGCAAGCTCTTGTCTCAGATTTCTCCAAACAGGTTGGCGAAAGGCAGGCGCTGACATGAGCTCCGCACATGCCCAGCCCTCGGGCCATCCGCCCGAAGTCTACCACTTAGCCTTGTGCGGTTAGTTGCACTTATCGTTGTACCTTGTTTCCCTGCCCAGTTCCCCGGCATTCTTACTGTGAGTTCTGTTGTTTGAATTTTTTGTCTCCCTTGGACCGTGTCTGGATTCTGGACATTGAACTTTGCCTGCTCCCTGTTGGATTTGTTTAGCCTCATTGGACTAACTTCCTTGTTTCCACCACTGCCAGCCGGTAACCCATTTTCCTGTACCTGGACCTGAATCTGCCTATTTGCCTGTTACCTGTTTGTTGCCTGTCTGCCTACCAGTCTGTCCGCCTGTACCTGTCTGTAAGCCACTTCACCCCAATAAACACTGTAGCCATCCGGCTACTTCATCCTCATACCGCCTCCTGGTTGTCTGCATTTGGGTCCACATACTGCACCCCATACGACACAGGGTCTTGCATGCAAGTAAATATCCTCTTTTCTAACCTGGCACGTTTATCCTACACAGTTCACACATACACTACAATTTGACTTTTAACATAGCCACACTCTTATCAAACATGGTTCAGCCATTTTGAATTACCTTTCTTTGTCAAACCATGCAATCGCTGCTATTTTCAATTAGATTTCTTTTGTTTAACGCCATTTTGGATCACACACACACACACACACACCCTTTGTTCTGTACTTTAGTGCATTTAGAGTTAGACTTCATATTATTTGTTTTTGCTTTGTTAATCTTTTACAATAAATGGTTTTGGATTGGATTAAAAAAAGTGTGGGGGGGGGCATGTCCCCTCTGTCCCTAGTGGATGTTACGCCCAAGTCTCCGGCTGACTTTTAAGATCTTGCTGCTGTCTGGTTTAAATATGAGAACCCCTCCCAACTCCTCTCCCAACCATCACAACATTCACTACTTCAGTTAAACAAAAAAGAAACTTCACAGTTGTAGCTGACTGCAGAAACTAAACTAAACTTCAAAGATCACTTTCGAACTTTAACCTGTTGACCCTGTCTTTATGTTTAAGAACAGGTGGACGTGTCTGGTACAAAGTTTCTATAAAAAGCAGGGATATGTTTAAGGGTCGAATGAAGAAAGGTAAGGTCAAAAAGATTCAGAAGACTTGGGAGACAACCTGACCTGAGATGCTTGAGGAAGGATAATGGTGGTTCTGAATGTAAAGGTAAACTGGAGTTCAAACCGGGTGAAAGAGGGCAGAGGAAAACAAAGAAGGGAGGAGAGAAGTGAGGGCCAGAACAAACAGCAACATACTGTCTGAGTTTACTTCTAGTGGGAAAGAAAGAAAGCAGTTCACACATCAACAAGCACACACACACACGATACCTGTCTGATGTTGAGGAGTGTTTGTATGCTGGGTCATGCTGACTGAGTGCTGCAGGTGTTATTTACCTATGCCTGTATGGCCCAGCACTACACCATGAAAAAAACACTGATGGACTGGTTTCAAAGAGCCTTACCTGCTCTTTCAGCATCAAAAAGTGCACTTAGGAGCGTCTGTAATTTTCCATCTCTTTCCTCAGCTCAGGTTGGGTTATATTATGATGAGCAATAGCTTCTATCTCTCTTTCTGTCTGTCTCTCATTCTTTATTCAGCCGCCACATTCTACACCGAAGTTTGTTGCATTAATAATAATAATAAATAATAATAAAATTCTATAATTCTAATAATAATTAAAATTCTAAAATAATAAAAATAGCCTTGACTTTTACAAAAAAACACAATTTTACTTTAAACTCAGTATGCTCCTGGTGGTGATTTGGCTGTAAACAGAATCTTATGCAAAACTGCATTTGATTAAGGTGTAAATGTGCCGCAGAAGTATTTAAGATGTAATCATTGAAAGCCCCTCTCTACAGGTGGTCAAAGATGCATTTGGGCACATTAATAGGTGTAAACGCAGTGTGCTGCCAATCAACATACCACTATGATTACATACAGTAGATAATTATTTCCATGTGGATCTAATCAAGATCACACGTGACAGGTAGCTAAGATACAAACTGGATCGTACATTGAAAACTGGCCAGGGTCCATAAATCCTTAATAAACCCTTTATAAAGGGTTTAGAAGTTGTCAGTAATGGCTTTATTTGTAGTTAAAAAGTAATTTACTAATGTTTTATAGATTGGTTATAAGCTGCATGGCCGTAGCCCAGATATTACTGAGGTTAAGGGAGTCCCCAAGTTCCCCAATGTAATCGTACCTCCCTTATTTTGACCAGACACCAAAAAGAAGGTCTGTAAAATTGTCCAAATATTTGGATTCTTCACATTTCTTCACAGTCTGGAATCAGTCTGTAAAATACCCACCATAGAGTGGTGGCACCACTCACAGGTTCTTAAAATCACTGTAAGAAACTCTCTGACTGGTGTTCATCCTTTTCCAGCACTTTCTTTGCCAATTTAGCTACCCCTTTAATTCATCTGGAATTCTGCAAGGGACTTTTTGAACACTTAACTT